>NC_057797.1:309357259-309376528 GCF_018294505.1 Triticum aestivum | reverse complement strand
GGCGCGGCGGAGCTGCGGCTGCTGCTTGTTGCTGATGCGGGTGCGGCGGGGTGGCGAAGTGGGGCGGGGGCGGCAGCTATTTAAGGGGGGAGGGGCTGGGCGGCTTGGGGGAGGGGCCGGGCGGCGGGGAGGCCGACTCGGCCACAATGGTGATGGCGGCGGCGCATGCTGGAGCGGGACTCCCGCTCGGGGTCGGGGGTGACGCGGCTGGGTTGGCTTGGCCGCTGGCCCAGTTTGGTCCAGAAAGTTTTTTTTAACAATTCCACCGAAAGAAAAATCCTAAAGAAGTATAAAAAATTCTAAAAATGCCAAAATCAATTTTCACCGTCTAAATAAAATATTCACAACATAGTGAACACTTTCTTGGCCTAAAAATGCAATTTTGAAAAATGCATATTTTTCTAATTCATATAAAATAGCAATAAAATCCAAATAAAATAATTTATTTGATTTTAATTTTTTTTCTCTAGTATTTCTTTCATTTTGGAGAAGTCATATTATCTCCTCTCTCTTATTTTTAATATTGGAAATATTTTCAGAGAGAAAAAATAACTAAAACCGAAATGATCCTCTTTTCAATATTTGAGAAAATTCAAATATGAAAATAGATGAAATTGCCAACTCTCTCCGTGGGTCCTTGAGTTGCTTAGAATTTCTAGGATCGCAAACGAAATGCAAATAAAATTGTGAGATGCATATGATGACCTATGTATAACATTCCAAATCAAAAATTTGGGATGTTACAGCAGTGCAACAAAAGGTCACAATAGCAATGAGGTGAAGTAGATAACCCTGTTTACACAGAGATGCAATGGAAACAACAAGTGGTCAATAACGGTGGATGACACAGAATCCAACAAAAAGAAGCATCTAACTTATCTAATTGGGAAAGAAAGCAAGACAGTAGCATTTCTCAAACGGTGGCATTGATTCATATTAACAGAGAGATTATATTCTATACCTACTAATAAAGCAAGGTGCGTTTCTCCAATTTTTTCATCCGTTCACCATCGAAAAGTTTTTTCTATTCGAGGTGGTACTAATTTTTTGTTCGTACTCTATTAGAAAAGGAAAAACGCCCGAATTTCATACATGGGCCGCCAATAGTGTGGCCCAGCAAAGCCAGCCTATTTATTTTCGTGCCCACGTAAGTAGCAAAACTCTATTTATTGCAGTGAGCGTCAAATAGCAGCAAATTCGCACATGGCCACCAAGTTGGGCTGACCTGTTTTCTTTTTCTTTGTTATATTGAAGTGAGCATCAAATAGCAGCAAACTCTATTAATTTTGTGCCCATTCAACTAGAAAACTCCTATTAATCGCACTGAGCGTCAAATATTTACAAATTCGCGCAGGGCCCCCTAGCTGGGCTGAACTGTTTTTTCTGGTTCCGTGTTATGTTTCTATTTTTCTTTTTCCATTTCTTTCTTTTTTTCTTTCCCGTTTCTTTTGTCTTATTTCCTTTCAAGTTTATTTTTCTTTCTCCCTTTTTCATAAATTCAAAAAAATTCAGAACAGTTCATATTATTAGAAAAACTCAATTTTTTAAAAAGATCCAAAGTTTTAAAATATTTTTTTTGAAAAACGTTCAGAATATTAAAATTTTGTTCTCATTCCATAATTGGTACAGATGTTTTTTAAATGTTCCATTTTTCTTTGTCTTTCCAAAGTTTTTCGGGTTTTCCAAAAAAAGCATTTAAAAAATGTTCCAAATATGAACAATATTCTCTTTTTGGTGAAATATTCGCAAATTCAGAATAATGTCCGAGGTTAAAGAAAAACATTTTAAAAAATTGTTCTGAGTGTTCAAAATCTTTTTCCTTTTCCAAAAGCAATCACAAATTCGAAAAATGTTCTTGTTATTTTAAAAGGTTCATGTTTTTAAATTAAATTGTGAATTTCGAATGATTCAAATTTTGTTGTATATATTTAAAAACTTTTTCATGTTTCTATATCTCTTTCTTTCCTGTTTCTTTTCTCTTTCTTTCTTTCAAGCTTATTTTTCTCTCTCCCTTTTTTGTAAATTTAAAATTTTCAAAAAAGTTCATAATACCAGAAAAAAATCGAATTTTGAAATATATTCTGATTTGAAAATTCTGAAATATATTTCATTTTGAAAAAAAATCGGAACATTAAATCTTTGCTCTCATTCTAAAATAGTCACAAATCCGCATAGGGCGCCCAAGCTTGCGTGAACCGTTTTCTTCCTTTTGTTCTATATTAGGTTTGTATTTTTCTTTTTTCCCCGTTTCTTTTATCTTTTTCCTTTCAAATTTATTTTTCTTTCTCCTTTTCTCATATATTCAAAATTTTCAAAAAAGTTCAGATTATTTGGAAAATTGGAATTTTTTAAAAAATGTCGAAAATTTGAAAATATATTATGTTTTGAAAAATGTTTGAAATACAAAAAATGTTTTCATTCCAAAATTGGTATATATTTTTATACACATTCCATTTTTTCTTGTGTTTTCCAAAGTTATTTGAGATTTTCCAAAAAAATCATTTTAATAATGTTTAAAATATGAAAAATATTCTTGTTTTGGTGCAATGTTCGCAAATTCAGAATAATGACCGAGTTTAAAGAAACACATTTAAAAAAATCTGAATGTTCAAAATGTGTTTCCTTTTTAAAAACCAATCACAAATTCAAAAAGTTTTCAAGTTATTTTAAAAGGTTCATGATTTCACATAGAAGGGACATTGGTGTCTGGTAATGTGCTAAATATGCTAATGAAACATGATTTATGCGCTACAATTAGTAATTCATCCTGTTACGCAATCATAAGAGAGAATGGTCGAAACTACCGTGCCCCGAAGGTCGCCGCGTAGCTACCAAATGAGGAGGTAGACACAACCCCGACACAGAGGCAGACCCGAAGAAAAAAAGGCACAAGTTAGATGGTTGTCGGCACACCGACTAATCCCACCACTATCAAGATCTCATAGGACAAACATGACCCACGAGAAGTCCACAACACCTCTCTCTATCACATCGCTATGCTGATCGTTTTTCTTTGACATGTTATGGTGATCTTTTTGGTGGACACAACAATTATCTCTCCCATTGCTTCCAGCAAAGAAATATCTCTCCCGTTGCAACGCACGGGCATATGTGCTAGTAACAATAAAATTTGTTAAACATGTAATTTGCTTTAAACTGTGGCATTGCATCAATTTTCTAGCGGCATTATTGGAGGGTGTTTGCTTACAAGGACTTTTTGGTGTAGGGACTAAAAAAAGTCCCTTTTAGTCCCATCTAAACCAAACAGGAGGGACTTTTAGGGACTAAAAGTGGGAATTTGGGACGAAAGAAAGAAGACCCCGAGGGAGAGTCTTTTTGGGACTTTTTCCAACAGTTGCCCCTGCCCCGCATCGCACCTTATCTCTGTTAATTCATTACTTAGGGTAACATGGTCTTTTAGCATGTAATTTAATAACCTATAGTCCATGTACAGTCCTTGGAACCAAGCAGGTAGGGACTAGGGACTTTTTAGTTGGGACTAAAAAAGTACTAGGACTTTTTAGCCAAACAGGGCCTTAGATTAACAACAGCTAAAGAGTTGCACGGGACAATGGACTCACCATCACCATGTGCATCTACCGATGTATGAAGGGGTGATGCACAGCCTGTTGCAAGAAAGAACAAACAACCAAGGAGCATATTTGTTTTGGTCCCAGTTTTGTTATCTTTAGACACCTTTCCCTATGTGAGCGCAGCAAATCTAGTCCCGCTAAAACTCTACAGCCTTGTCCCCCAAAACAAAAAGATTAGATCATTACAGATGTGCGTACGCCTTTTCGACCAATGTAGGTGCTGGATAGCCAGTCTGTACTAGTACTTTCCCCCCTTCCTTTCCTCTTTGAACCACCTCCTAGATTCATGCTATACAACTTTCCCCACTACTTTCCCCCTTTCCTTTCCTCTTTGAACCACGTCCTAGATTCATGAAATACAACTTTCCCCCCTTCCTTTCCTTTTTGAACCACGTCCTAGATTCATGTGATACAACTTCCCCCCCATTCCTTTCCTCTTTGAACCACGTCCTAGATTCATGCTATACAACTTTCCCCACTACTTTCCTATTTAATCCAACACCAAGATTCGAGTGCAGAAGCGGAAAAAGCCCACATGCGTCTAGAGCAATGCATGTGGAATTAAGTAAATTATACCTTAAGGTTCTTGGGGTGTGGTTTGATGGGTGATCGAAGGCCGTTCTTCCCACACTATGTACGACGGCGAGGAAGAAGGGGTCGGAGGCCCTCCCGCACCGCCGTTGGGTGAAAGAGAACAGCTGCGCTAGTAGTGGATTCCCTCCCTTGCCGACGGCGACAGCGTTAAGCCTCCTTCCCTTCCCGGCAGACGGATCCTGCCGGCTCTTTGACCAACAGTGAGGGGAGAGAGACAGAGAGGCCAACGAAGTCTTGTTTAGATCTGGAGAGGGTGAGAGAGTGTGAAGAGAGCAACTACAAGCGACGAGGCTCCAGCGTGTATATATATAGTGGAGAGAGAGTGTGGAGAGTGCAAACCCTAGAAAATAAGAAAGAAGTCAAACAAAAACAAAATTATGCTCAAGAGTGGTTATCGAACCCGAGACCTCTAGTTTTATGAGCGAACAGGCTAACCAAATACACCACCCTCACGTTATGTTTAACGAGAGGAAAGTAACCTTTTATACATTCCTGCATTCGTGTGACAAGCATGCCGTGTTTTTTTGCGTGGGAGTCATTGGGATTTAAATCATAACTGTGTCATGTGGCTTTGGCGGTAAGGTCTTTTGGGATTTAAAGCAGTGTTGGTAGTACAGAAATCACTGTTCAAGATATCTTCCGATATTATAATAAATCGACTGATTTATTGCTTATCGTTGTCTGGCCGATAAATCAGCTGATATGGCGATAAATCGGCCAATATGCCGATAAACTTGCCGATTTACCCCTTATCATGGGTCAACCGATAAGCGATATCCCCAACATTGACAGAAATAATGCAGCCTTAGTCACCTTACCTCTTTCCACGTAGTATGTTGGTTCCCACCAGTCAGAGGGTGAAACAAACTAATTAATAAGAAAAATGTTAGTACGCGAAATACAAATTAATATAATTTTTTGTGACATGCATGAACATTTTGTTAGTTCAATCTATGGTCAAAATTTGACACAAAATACAATGAAGACCAATAAACCAGGACGGAGGTAGTACGCGAAGTTTGCCGTCGGAAGCGAGCCGATCTGGCTCTCCTGAGCTAGCAAGGTTTTTCTAGCCCACCCAAACTAGCTGGACCACAAAACCTAACATATTTTAACAGTTCCAAATGCCTAACCTTGCCCGGCTAGGCTATAAACTGTTCTTGCTAAGGATCCAAATGCTCCCTAAGTAACTCGCACGATATTCCTATTCTATGGACATGTGTGTGCGTGCGTGTGTGAGTGTGTTTAACAGCATGTGTGTGTTAGAGAGAGCGACACATCGACCTACTCCTACAGAGAGATGGTGTGTAGTGTACGATTTAGTTGCGAGAGTTGGTGCATCCTCTTGTTTCCGGGCGTCTGGTCAGGACAGGCGGACCGCTGCCACACTCGCTCCTGACTAGCCCGGCCCACCCAAAGCCCCTCCATCACCCGCGCGCTTCCCGTCCGAAACGGTCAGCGCCGCTCCAAAGAATCGGTGCCGCATTCATGCCCGGGCAGAGCGGACGCAACCTCTCACTGGCACGTGGCTTGAAGAGAGAAGCGGATTCAAGAGTGATGGTTGCTTCATCCGTCCAACTTACTATTGGGTCTATGTGATTTGACGGCCCATTGGTCATTATTACTGAGGTGGTAGGAGTGTTGGATGTCCCACGCTTTCGGCAAAAGGAGGTACTACTAGATTAAAATTTTCTCCATTCTTACAATGGAGGAGTGCGAGAGCAGTGAAAACATGCAGGCTCAGTGATTACATGGCCCACCTCACATTATCACCATATTTTCTTGACACCGTGCGACACCTAACCCTTTACATATTACTCCCTCCGTTCCTAAATACTATAAGTCTTTTTAGACATTTCAAATGGAATACAACATATGGATGTATGTAGACATATTTTAGAGTGTAGATTCACTCATTTTACTCTGTATGTAGTCACTTGGTGGAATCTCTAGAAAGACTTATATTTGGGAACTGAGGGAGTACTAGTATAGTACGTATTGTAATTTATCAGCGAGATAAATTTGTACAATGCTATGAAGCTTCCAGCTTCCACCTTTCTCTATGTTTGACCGAGGAAGCAGCCATCATTTCACTCCTCATTGAATATCCATCCGCTGCTACCTCCGTGAATAAATAAAAATCCGCTTCTACCTCCGTATCATGGTTAATAATATAGCCATGTCAATCACGACATAGAAATATCATTCACTAATACGATAGGGCTGGATCTAAGGCTGGTGATTTTTATTACTTTGTCTCTTTCTCTTTTTGTCTCATTTACTCATTCTACATAGGAGCATGTGTAGAGGATGGCTATTCCTTTCGATGGGACTTCTTCATGGGGTTTAAGACTAAGGCTGGTCATAGTGGGGAGTAATTTGACTAGTAACATGCTTTTGTTACTAGTCCATGCTACTACCTTCATAATGGGTAGTAACATATAGATGGTAACATACAAACCTTCATTAATTGAGACATAGACTCATTTTACCTCGGGGTGTGTTATGTTACCACAAGCATCTCTTCCCTCATTAACTCCATGCCACATAAGCAAATTTGTCTCGGGATGTGTCATGTTACTACATAAGTTACTCCCACTATGACTAGCCTAAGCAGCTCTGAATTATGCCCGCTGCCCACCACTCTGAATCGTGCCATCTATGATAGGGAGTAGTCCCATTGCAACAATGAGGTCCACTAGGTCTAGCACGTCATGTAAGAAGAGACTGCCACGCAAAACATACATCTTGTTGCCTTCTTCCTCGTACAGTATGTACCATTGGTACATACTACTAGTACTACTACTCGTTCTCCTATAAACCTTGCACTTGGCATCTCCAAAATATTAACCTTGCAATTGGCTCTTCGCCTCTTCGGGAAGTCGAGCAATAATGGTACTGCAGTATATATCGTTTTGGCTATATGAGACCGAATGAATTGCTGCACATCCACCACGTGGGCGAGGGAGAGAGTGTACTATTACATATGTTTCAATATTGACTACATACAGAGCAAAATGAGTGAATCTACACTCTAAAATACATCTATATACATCAGTGTTTGGAGTATGTACTAGTAGTTCATATTGAAATCTACTAAAGTACATATATTCCAAACAATATGATAATCTCTCTAACCAAGGTAGGGACGAGGAGTAAACGGAGGGAGTAGTAAAATTTTCTCCTCGTACTACGAGCCACCGCGTGCGTGGGCAAGGTAGCGGGCGTAAGGCGTAGTAAGCAAGCTTCACCTCGTCCTGCGAGCCACCGTGCCCGTGGGTGGGGGAGACGGTGTACTAAGCAAGCTTCTCCTTGTTCTGCGAGTTGATGGGACACATCAAAAGTAATACACGTAGAGCATCCTGAGTGTATAGAGCATTGCCTCTAAGGTAGGCCCCACATGGTTTGCCTCTCTTTTAAAATAACATGTCAAGTCGCAATTTGTTTGTTCACCCATGGTAGATGATCCTCCATCAAGTGGACAACCAGTATACGTGTCAAATTACCACGTGGGCTGCCTTTTCATACAGAAATGAGCTCCACCGTGTACCCGCGCGGGTGTGGTTGGGAAAGAGAAGGGAGTACGTGCGCCATGCGTGCACCTCTTCTCTTCGTGCACCTCACCCACCTACGTGGGTGTGTGTGAGAGAGATGCAAACCTAGATAGATGGCGTGTGCGTTCATGAGTGTTTTTTGTTTGGGGGTGATTTCGTGAATGTATTTGTGGGAATATGTGTCCATGACATCTCAAACAAAAATTTGACACATGCAATGTGTGTGAAATAGAGGCCTACCGATATCATATATAGATGCGGTGATCCATGAGAAGAGAGGGAGGGGTCATAGATATCGATAGAGTCAAAGAGAGGATCAAGTGGGTGGGTGCGAGATCGATGAAGAGAGCCATTGAAATTGTGTGTGTGCAAGTCAAAGATATAGGGCGACTAACCTACCGGAACATCGGAGGGCACATGACAAGTTTGTGTGTGGCAGGGAGACATTACTAGAGCGTTCGACGTATCGGTGTGTGGGGGAGGAGGGGGGGCAGAGGCCTAAACTAGAGAGGTAGAACGACTCGTATATGTGTTGAGAAGGAGAGACCCAGCTATGTCTTGAGGAAGATCGGTCGACATCCATACATAACTGAAGGACGGGAAATAGGTTGGACAAAGAGAGAGAGAGAGAGGAGAGAGAGTGGGGAGAAGGGTAGAGTGTTGGATGGGTGATGGAGTTGCTTCTCGAAGATGGTGGGAGAGGCCTACTAGACAAACTGAGGGTAGAACTGCAATATTATCAATAAGTGTGGGGATGTGTTTCTGTGTGTGCATGTGTGTGATAGATGTGTCAGGATGCATGCATGGATGATGAACGAGAACCATGTGTTTGGTAAGCAAACCTAACTAGATAGGTAAATCATTGTTGTTTGTCGGAGGAAGGGACAGACATAACTATTGAGGTAGATCGATCGACGCGTGGGGAAAACGAGTTATAAGGACCTAGATAGCTATATGTATAGCGGGAGATCGGTCGGTGTACATCCATTTGTTAGAGGCAAATAAGGCCCAGCGAGACGAATAGACAGAGAGAATGGAGCTAGGAGGTGGTGCGAGATGCCGAGCTACAAGCTAGATAGGGGGAGGAGTGTGCGATTATGAGATCGATGAAAAGAGGGGCGAGAGTTTACACGTGTGTGGGACCATATGAGAGACACGAGGCATGGACACAGAAAGGAGGTGATGGAAGGTGCGTGTGTATGTTGTAGGCATACATCGCTAGAGAGGTTTATCGATCGGTGTGTGTCGGAAAGGAGTTGTGGAGACTGTGGGAGAACGACCTAAAAAAGAATGTGCGCGATGGATAGAATGCTGAGGGAGGGGGAGGGCGAGGAGGGTGTGTGCATGCACGAGTGAAAGTTAGTGTTAGCTACAAAGGTTAGAGGATTGTGTCGGTGTGAGAGACTAACAAAGATGATAATTTGACATGAAAGTGGATTCATATATTTGAATAGGAGATCATAGTGTTATAAACATATGCATGCATGAATATAGTGGTGATACGCGTGTTGTGGTTTTGCACATGTTATACCATAACGTGATAATGCATGGCGTTTGCAACTCATAGCTAAATGTCGAACAATCTAAACCATACTATACATCAAACAATCTCACATTTTATTTGAATTTGTGATAATGTCACTAGTACAGCGATCTCCTAAACAAACGGTTTAAAACCCCTTTCCGCGACAGCATCTGGAACCGTCGCCAAGTGAGTGTGGGCGATAGGGGGGTCCTTCCCACATGACCCAGAAACCGTCAGGGATATGCCCTCCTGGCACACACGTTTGGCAAAATGAGGTCATGTGTGACCGACGAGCGCTCAAATACGGAAATACGTATAGTAGAGCTAAAAATACAATTATATGGCGAAATTGTTTCCGGACGCATGTACATGACACACAGACAATCCCCGCTAAACGTTTCCATTCGTATGTACATACCACACAGTCGCTCGAAGGAAAGCATTTTCGTTCGCAGGTACATCACACACAATTTTTCCCATTAAATCACTTGCATTATTAAATATATCACACACGGTCCATGGAAGAAACTGTATGGCAAAGACTATCCATCACACACAGTTTTCATGTGGTAAACGTTTGCGCAAGGTGGCCTAACACAAACAGTTTTCAAGAGAAAGTCGTGTGTTATTGTTCATTGATCCAACACAGTTTATTCCTAGAAAATGTGTGCGTTGCCTGAGGTCATCGCCCACGGTATTTTTTTAACAACCGTTTGCAATAGCAAAACCCAATTAGCAGGCTAATTATCCGATTATTCATAATCCATTTATTAATCTAATTGATAGTTCATATTAAGCTCACAATATATTTCATTTTCATAATTGAAATACATCAAAGTACAACATCATATAGCTTCAGCACTTGGTTACCCCATTACACAACTACACCAGGACCGAGTTTCACATGCAACATCTATAACCTTTCGAAGTACATAGACAGATGTATCTCATCTGGAAAACTGATGAAGCAGAAGGAGAATATTGAGCCTTCATTGATGTTGAAGGTCTTTGTAACTTTAGGCCAGTGCCTGTGGATGATTGACCGTCCATCCTTCGTCCTCTTCAGGGACACTTCAATACTGAACTATGGGTGCTGTATGAATACCTTCCTCGCCTCCTGATCATATAGGTGGTTTGAGAGGTAATCATGAGTGAACTGCTTTGGAAAGGCCTGAAAACAAGGATGTGCATAAATATTTTCTCTATATTGGAAATGGGGCAAAGGAATAAAAAAGGCAAGGTATAATAGTTAGTACCATCCTGTAGTGAGCTGATGTCTTCTTCATTATGCAGACAAAGATCTTGTTGTTTTTTGTCGCCAATTTCTTTATCCTAACAATATTTCTGAGTTTCTTGACTTGACTGATATTCATGGACAACTCATTTCCCCATATGCAAAAATGGTCGAACTGTGGGTCAAAACCTCTGACAGCATGACCTACATGTGCAAGACCAAATTGTTAAAAACCTAAATATTAGAATGGTTCCTGCAATTGCACAATAATGTGCTATTGGACAACAGACCATGCATGTGCTAACCTCGATTGTAAACCTCGGTGCTTCTCATTGTTTCCCTGCAACACATATAAGGTAGTTAGTCATCAGGTTAAGTAAGGGTCGCATGCTATTAGTAAAATATGTTGATGAAAAATAATCACATTGCAAATTCATCAGATTAATTCAAGCCACAGGGAAAACCCATTTATCCAAACCAAGCATGATTAAGAACTAGGAAATATAGCACTTGTATATGTTTCTCATGTATTAAGTGCAGCCAAATTCGATTTATTCCTCACATGCACAACAATACAAAATTCTACCCACGACAATTGGACATCGCATTGCAGAATTGAACCAAGCAGTTAACTAAACACCACAACAAATGAACCAAACATTAACTGAGCACCACATTGCACAATATAGCATTGAACCAAGTAGTTAACTAAACACCACAACAAATGAACCAAACATTAACTGAGCACCACATTGCACAATATAACATACTCCTAATAGAAGATCAGATAGTTAACCAAACAGTTAACTACAGCCAATTGTAGCAATTGTATTTGTTTCTCGTGTATTTACTACAGACAAATTCAATTTATTCCTCACATGGTATACAATAACAGAATGCACCCACAATTTTGTAAAGATAAATTTGATTTATTTCTCACATGGAAGACAATACAAAATTACAGCCTGAAGAATTGAACATCATAATTGCAGAATTGAACCAAACAGTTAACTGAAGACGACAACTAATTAACAAAATAGTTAATAAGTGAGCACCACACTGCACGACATATAGAACATGTACACTAGAGGAATAGATTGCATGGTAAAATTAGATAGCACAATTCACTAGAATTTGTGAAGGAAAGGCAGGAGCAACACACGCAACGGGTAAACCGAGCATGCATAACCGACGTAGCTAGCAAATGGCAAGGTGCTCCTTCAAGATCTGGGGGTCGGCATGAATGGCAGCCATCGTGACCTCATCCGCACATGCGGCCGCGATTTGCTTCTCCGCTGCCAAATGCTCCTTGAGGTCCTGGCTATATTGTTTGCACCAAGAGACTCCTTGTTATTTGGTTGTAGGGTTTTTTGAGAGAGACCATCTTCATCCTACGCCTCCCATGGATTGATAAACCTTAGGTCATCCACCTGAGGGAAATTTGCAACTGTCCTACAATATTCTGCACTTGGAGGCCCAACAACGTCTACCAGGATAAAGTTGCCACTACAAAAAAATACACTTCCGTGATGATATGTGTTTGTCACAGTAGGTCGCGTTTTTTTGTCATGCATGTACATCCATGACAAATTTATGACAGAATCAAGATAGTCATACCTGTGATGTCGTAGAAGTGTTCCATGACATTACCAAAATTATCATCACGGAAGTGTCCACTTCCATGACGATAAATCGCGCGTCACAGAAGTGCTTTCGTCAAGGGTGACCAACACGTGGCATCCACCATAACGGAACGTCGTTAAGATATCGGGTCAGGTTTTGGATCTGATAACCCGTTAACAGCCCCGACCAATGGGGATTTTCCACATGTAAAATCATCATTGGCTGGAGGAAACACGTGTCAGCTCATCGTCGGGACAGATATCATCCACTCATTGGACCGAAGGCGCCTATGATACGTTGACACGTGGCATGGTCCAACAGAGGCCCATTCCAGTGAAAAGGCCGGCCCGTTTGACTTGGTCAAAAGGTGGTGGGCCGGCCCATGGAAAGCTTGTTAACGGCCTGTTCGCATATAGCCCATTTACGACCCGCTAACCCAAGGCCCGTTACGCCCTATCCGAATTAGGCCCAGTAGCGTCATCTTGGCCATCCAATATGATTCCAGCCCATTTTCACTTCTGGCCCATGTATGGCCCATGACGTCTTTCGGCCCATATGAGGCCCTATGTAACTCTTGGCCTATTAGTGGTACACATTCACGGAGTAGGTCGTACACATCGACGGTCTTATCGGAACCTCGTCAAAGTTCGCGATCCACCTTGGTGATCTGAAGGGGTACTTGGTTCTTTGGACTTGCCAGGCTCGGTTCTTGTAACGGTAGTTGTACAAGGTCGTCGTGGGAGGTAGTGGTACTCGTGAACTTGTCGGATCCACGGCGACGGTAGTGGAACCTCACGGATTCGTGGTCTCCGGGCGGTCTCGGTCTTGACGGTGGGGTACTTGACGCATCCCGGATATGTAGTCGTACTTGACGAATCCAAAATACTCCTGCTCAGCATGGGTGCAGCGGAGGCATCATCTTACGTTTCGAATCTGGTCATGTTCATATATCTGTTCGCATCAACGACAAAAAAGGGGCTTGGCCTTGAGGTGCTCGGCTGTGGGCGACGGAGCACACTGTGGACAAGGAGGCAGGGCGCCCCTGGCCTTGAGGTCATAGCGGAGCTCGGGTCAACGACAACAAGGTAGGGGTGTGCGGCTGGAGGCACTGGGAACAACGGCAGGTGGAAGCTGGTCATGGTCGCCGGCGATGGAGGCGGAGCAGGGGACGGTCAAAGCAGAGGAGGCGGTGGCGAACGCAGGCGGCAGTGCAATCCGGCAGCGGAGCTCGCCGGATCAAGGACGCGGCAGGGAGCTCCTGAAGGCTGGCAACGAAGAGAGGCGGCGGCGCTCCTGGCAGTGGGGCGAGCCAAGGGCGGGGGAGAAGGTTGAGGTCGCCGGCGGGGGGGGGGCTAGTGGTGCAGGGACGAAGCAGCAGGGCAGCACCGGTGCTGGAATCCTCCCTGACCGCGACGTGGTCCTGTTCGTCGGGGCGTGGAGGAGCAAGGGCGAGGCAGAGGGGTTCCTCCGGGGCGTGAGGTGGAGGAAAAGAGGAGTGGGGCTCGATGGAGATGGGGGAGGCGCGTGGAGAGCTGCTCCTCTCTTGTGGTGGCGCTAGGAGGAAGGAGCGAGAGGAAGAGGGCATAGGGGGTCGGGCGCTGGAGGGAAGGAGATGGGGATCGAGAGGAGGGAGGAGTGCGAGGGAATCGAGCGAATGGTCCTGGCGGCGCGAGGGGAGACGAGGGAGATGGGATCGAGGCCTAGGGTTCAGGAGGGAGTGGGCTTAGGAGAGGCATATGGGCCTGGGAGGCCGGTCGACCTGGCTGGGCTGCCGACCCCGGCTGGGCCTGGTGCTCTCTCTCTCTCACCTACACTCCTTAGAAGAAAGAGGGAGACCAGAAAGAAAGAAAAAAATAGAGAGAAGAAAAAGAAGAAGAGGGATTATTTTCACGGACTCGTAAAAGTGTGCATAGTCCACAAAAAATAGGAGAGGTAAGATTGGAAGATGTCATTCAAACTCATTTGAATTTAATTCAAATGGGTTTGAACTAGGGCTTGGTTATAGAAGTATCCAAAAATGTTGAGGTTTTTGGTGGAACTCTGGAAAGTGAAGAAAGAATTTAGGGCAAAGTTTGGAGACGAGGAATATAGTAAGAAAAGCATGGAATATTGTGCAAGTGTGTTGCGGTAATTTCCAAGGGATGGAATATTTATTATAGCCCCCTAATATTGGGAGGATATGTTATAAAGAGAAATCACCACGTGAATTCCCTCGGTTTAAATGGATCAAAGATCCATGCCATTTATTTAGTTGAGTTAAGAAAAGAAATGACATGATGGCATGATGACATGATGCAATGCACATGATGCAAAGATGAAATGCAACGGGCCAAACAAATCACACGACGAAACCCGGAAACCCTGGAAGGCATCTGAAGCTCCGGTCTTGGGGCGTTACACTCCGCTTGCTTACTGGTCGCCGCAGGCTGACACGACCCCTCGGTTGAAGACCATGAAGGCTTCGCTGAACCCTCCTTGTGTCATTTGAGTGCTCTATCCGCTCTGCCTTTGGCACTGCTCGGGTGATTTGTGTTATTCAGAGAACTTGTTCGTCCACCCCCCTAGTTTGTAGCTTTTCTACCTTTGCTTTCGAACTGCTCTTTGAGCTGCTGTATCAGAATATGTTGTGGTTTCGTTCTCAGCAATGGAACCGGGGAGATGCTCCCTATTTTTCTAAAAAAAATTTTATTTATATGTTATTATATATTATTTTTATTGTCATCATATATCTAACAGATACTTACATATGTAAGAAAACAATATCCCACATCTTATTAACTTATAAAAATAATTTCTTAACAAATAAAATCCTGGATTGTTTTGGCATGAAAATCCTAGTGATTGTGTACAAAAGCTCGGTAGGATTTAAGGACGAATGTAATAATATCACTTATTATTTAAATATATTTATAACAAAATGCTCAGCCCCTTTTTATTTTTTGATAACATTGCTGGCCCAACCCAACATTATAATTAGAATCAGCCCAGTAAAATCGTGTATTTCGAGAAAGTGCAAATGGGCTGTAATTTTTTAGGAAATAAAATAAACGGGCCGCATGGACGCTACATTATTTGTTCACCCAGCCCAGCTAATGGTTGTAATTCAAAAAAAAGATCAAATTGACTGTAAATTCTAACGCGCAAAAAAAAGACTGTAAATTCTGAAAAAATGGGTTGAATGTGTGCCACATTTTTGAAGGCTGAAATGTGGGCCAATAGGTCGAAGCCAATGCAAGTCGTTGTCAATTTAGTCAACAAATGATTCTGACATGTTAGCCGTTGGATGTGGCATCCATCTTCAATCTCTCGTCTTCTTCCTCCAGCGCCGCCGGGACCACCTCCCGCCTACTGCTGCTAGCAGCTCTGCTTAGCACGCTTCGCTATGAAGCGCTACTCCACCATTGGCTAGGCCATCCCTCCACCCCTCCACACCTCCTGTTCTTCTCCACCGACTGCCGAACCACACCGCACTAGAACCAGTTAACCCTCGTACACCTCTATGTCTACGACTCTACTCCCGCGTCTTCCCATCTCCAGCTCATTGCTGTCCGGGGCCTCGCCGTCATCCACCACCTTGGATGCGCTCGGCGCGGCATGGTCAACATGGTCAATGAACGACACCATCGGAAGTAGACTGTGTGTGGAGAAGCTGACAGCTGGGTCCATGGCCGCACACAAGGAAATACCTCCTTATTACGCGCAAAATAATGATTCCTCCACCTGACATCTGGGACCCACTGGAAGGGCCTCTATATTTTGCGAAATAAAGTGCCCCCCGCTGACATCTTGGACCCACCAGCTATCTTCGCACGCAAGGAAGTGCCTCCTTATTACGCACAAAAAAATGAATATTCCCCATGCCAACTGGAACCCAACATAGTGGGAGGCTGACTTGTGGGCCTACCAAGTTGACGGGGACGGAGGGCTTTGTCAACTTAGTCAATATGAACGATTCTAGCTCCTGTTACCATACGATGTTCATCCAACGGCCGTAGTGCTTCTTCAACCTCTGGTCTTCTTGCTCCAGCCTCCCAAACCAACGTCGGTCGTGTCGCGTGCTCCTGCCTCCCGTGGCCGGTTGTGATGCCGCAGAGGCCTCACCGCCCCCTATTACTCCCACCGCTGGCCAGGCCATCCCTCTACTCACCCACACCCCTGTTATTCTGCGGCAACAACAGCCTCACACCGCAGCCGAACCAGTGAACCCTCGTACTCCTCTTCGCGTGGGCATCCACTGCTGCGTCTTCCCCGGCTCTGAGTCGTCCCCTTCCTAGTCCTCGCCGTCATCCACCGCCCTGGTGCTCTCGGCGCGGCGTGGTCAACGTGATCAACGACCGACTTCCATCGGAAGAGTACTGTACATGGAGATGTTGATAGCTGGGTCCACGGCAGCCGCAAGGAAGTGCCTCCTCATTACGCGGAAAATAATTATTCCTCCACCTGACAGCGGGGACCCACCGGACGGGCCACCTGTATTTTGCGAAAAAAATCGTTTCCCCCTGACTGCTGGGACCCACCGTACGGGCCACCGTATTTCGTGAAAAAAATGTTCCCCCCGCTGTCAGCTCAGACCCACCAGAAGTGCCTCCTTATTACGCACAAAAAAATGAATACTCCCCCGGCTAGCTGGGACCCACCTTGTCGGGAGGCTAACTTGTGGGCCTACTAAGTTGACGGGGACGAAGGGCTTTGTCAACTTAGTCAATATGAACGATTCTAGCTCCAGTGACCGTACGATGTCCATCCAACGGCCGTAGTGCTTCTTCAACCTCTGGTCTTCTTGCTCCAGCCGCCCAAAGCAGCACCGGTCGTGCCGCATGCTCCTGCCTCCCGTGGCCGGCTATGCTGCCGCAGAGGCCTCACCGCCCCCTACTATTCCCATCGCTGGCCAGGACCTGCGGCGACGGCAGCCTCACACCGCAACCGAACCAGTGAACCCTCATAGTCCTCTCCACGCGGGCTTCCACTGCCACAACGTCCCCTTCCTAGGCCTCACCGTCGTCCACCGCCCTGGTGCTCTCGGCGCGGCATGGTCAACATGGTCAAGGAACGACTTCCCTCGGAAGACTACTGTACGTGGAGAGGCTGACAGCTGGGTCCACGGCCACAGCCCAGTGTTTTTGTGATTTGCCTAGTAAGTCGCTTTGTCAGGCATGTTGGGCTGCAAATCTTTCAAGACGAGGAGAGCTTTCATTCGGCTGGCCGTGAAAATGGCCCATCAGTAATGAGAAATGGGTTGTACATTTTTAAAACACATCAAACTGGCAATTAGTTTCAAATATCTTTTTTTCATTTCAAGATTTTAAATTACATTAATTTTTATGCGTGGAGAATTTGTTAGATTTTATATTGATATACATTTATTTTTAAAATCAGTTTGAATGTGACTAGAAATTTTGGGATTAAGAACAGTTCGGACCGCACCAAAATATGCAAAATTTCGTATAATTTTTTATCTGTTGCCACAATATGGGCTGTAATGCTAACAAAAAGAATATGGGCTCCAAAAAAAACCTTAAGTATTAGCAAATGGGCTGTAAATTATTAGAAATAATGGCAGATGGGATGTATGCTGTTTTCCACAGATTTGAGGCTTTCCTAAAAAAAAGGTTGACGCACAAGCACTCATTGTTGGATGTCCATCCAACGGTCGTCGTGCTTCTTCAATCTCCGCTCTTCCTGCTCCAGTCGCTCAAACAAGCGCCGGCGGGACTGCCTGCTCCCTCCTCCACGCGGCCGGCTGTGCTGTCGCGCAGGCCTCACCGCCCGACCGTACTCCCATTGCTAGCCTAGCCATCCCACTACTCACCCACACCTGTTGTTATTCTCCCGCGACGGCAGATGAACCAGTAAACCCTCGTACAGTCGTACTCCCCTCCGTGTGGGAAACAACTGTCGAGTCTTCCCTGCCTCTGTGTCGTCCCCTTCCTAGGCCTCGCCGTCGTCCACCGCCCTGGTGCTCTCGGCGCGGCGTGGTCAACATGGTCAATGAACGACTTACATCGGACGTGGACTGTACGTGGAGAGGAGGACAGCTGGGTCCACGGCCGCAGCAAGGAAGTGCCTCCTTATTACGCGGAAAATAATGATTCCTCCACCTGACAGTTGGGACCCACCGGACAGGCCACTGTATTTCACGAAAAAACGTTTCCCCTGACTGCTGGGACCCACCAGCTACATCTTCGCACGCAAGGAAGTGCGTCCGGGCAAAAAGATGATTCGCCCCCTGACTGCTAGGACCGACCAGCTACATCTTCGTAGTCAAGGAAGTGCCTGACAGTCGGGACCCACCTGGTCGAAGCGTACGTAGCATTGTCATTCTGGTCACGAACGTGTACGTACATATTGGTCGATGTAGAGGCGCACACGTGTCGTAGTAGAGGCGCGCACATGTCGTAGTAGAGGCACGCACGTAGCATTTACACGTACGTACAGCGGCCAGGGTGCAAGAAAGAAAATACGGCCATGTATGTGTACATACGGGCGGGGTCTAGAACGCCTACCCACGCATACGTACGACCAGGGCTCCTGTACATGGCTGGGTCGGAACGGAGAAACATCATCGTCGTCGTGTTCATGGGGAGGCAACGGAATACGTCATGTTCATGGGGAGGCAACGAAATGCGTCATGTTCATGGGGAGGCAACGAAATGTGTCGTGTTCATCGGGAGGGCTTGGACGGAACAGGCGATGTACCATAGAACGGAGGAAACGGCCTTGTGTTCGACCGGCCACGTTCGAAACAGGATCATGTTCATCGGGAGGGGTGTGGCGTACCGCAAAACAGAGGAAATGGACCTCCTACGGTCGAAACGGGGGTCATGTTGATCGGGAGGGGTGTGGCGTACCGCAAAACGGAGGAAACGGACTTGTGTTGGAGCGCTACGCTCGAAGTGGGGGTCCTGTTAATCCGGAGGGGTGTGGCGTACCGCAAAACGGGACTCCATGGGATATTGTTCATCTCCACTGTCGACCTCCTCCAGCCTCTACCGCGCACTACTCCACCGGCTACTGTTCAACCACCCCTTCACCGTCTACTGTTCATCTAGCCCTCCACACCACAGGGTCCTGTTCAACCACCCCTCCACGGGCACCCCTCCACCGTCTACTATTCATCCAGCCCTCCACACCACGGGGTCCTGTTAA
>NC_057797.1:309334121-309356957 GCF_018294505.1 Triticum aestivum | reverse complement strand
GTTCATCCCATCGATCGGCTTCAGTTAGCAGCAGTAGCGAAGGAATCGCTCGATCGGGTTCAGTTAACAGCCATCGATCGATCGCTCGGGTTCAGTAACACATAGCCTGCAGTGCAATCCCTCGGGTTCAGTTAGAGCCCAACGCCTCGCTCAGGTTCAGTTAGAGCCAACGCCTCGCACACACGCGCGTACGTGTACGAGAGAAACGCGCATCGCTCGTCCCCCGACCTCCCACCATAACCGGGAACTCCTCGAAATTTTCCTCCCCCTCGCTTCTACCACGGTTTTTTCCGTCATGGACGGCCCAAAGAATGTCATGCAGCTGCGTCTCCGGCCCGCCCAAGACGAAAAGCCCATTTTCTGGCATGATTTTTTGTCATAGAAGTAGGATCCCACCACATCTATGATGATACCGGGTTTTGTCACAATTATCATCATAGAAGTGTCATATGTATGACAGAAAAAAAATTCGTTCGGCCCAAAATGTCACGGATGTGTTTTTTTAGTGTGCGTAGAAGACATCATGCATACACCTAACAAGGGACGCCACGCGAAGCACGCGACACTGGGGACTACACTGCCGCCGTTGTGTAGCCTCCCAGCTGGAGCTGTCCATTGATGACGGCGGAGTGGGTGAGCGACAACGATAGACAGGTGCCATTGGCGATCGTGGGAGAAGCAGACGAGATAAGCTATGGGGAAGGGGGAAATGCGACGTGGGACTCGCCAGCCATGAGGGTTTATATAGCAGGCTAGTAAGCATTGGGTTTTTGGGGGATTTCGTCGAGTCCGGCAGGAAGCTTGCGTGGCTGTGCACGAGAACCTGCACGATCGCGCGGGAACAGGCTCACCGATGATTCATTGGCGCCTCTTCGAGCCACAGTTTGGCCAAAAGAACGCATGTGCGGTGCTCAAGCTTGTGCTCGATGCCTTCTGTGGCAGCGGGGTGACAAGACGTGTGAGAGGAGGACGAAATAACACGTACACATATAGTTAATAAAAAACTTTACGATTTAATTAGCTAGCACATGCCCGCTCTCTATGCAACGTCGCGAATGATTGTTCAACCACCGTGTGCTGTGGAATGTGACGTAGTTTCACATCATGCCACCGGCTCGCAACTGCCGGCCAGCTTGTAGACGACCATTCCCTGCATATTCAATTGCTCTATGCGTGTGGTTGCTCGCGGTTCAGGTGGCTGCGCCGCGCTCTGCTCCCATCCCTCCGCACGCTCTGCTTGCATCCCTCCATGCGTGATGCTAGCGTTTGGTACCGATGCATGATCACGTACGTTTGTGCTGCCATTATGCATACGGTTGCACCGGGCGCGGTGCCACGATGTAGTTACCCGCTGCAGAAACTGCCATGCGGACGTGCCGACAATCCAGGACGCACGGCCACCATTTATTCCTGCAGACATTTACCTTAATCTCCCATGCCCCATGACACAATAAGCACACTCACGATGACACATACAGAGAGGATATCTAGCGGCTCCAATGGCGCTCCCAGCAGCTAATGACGATAACGGGCGGTAGTTTACCATGCCTCACGTAGTGGACACCCACATGAGGGAGAAGGACCTCCCGGTGGTGTACACGAATGACCCGGTCTCAGTGGAGAGCTCCATCCACACTATGGAGCAGTTGCTTGCTGAGGACAAGTACCAAGTGGTTGGCTTCGACCTCAAGTTCATCATCGGCGGTGTCGGGTATGATTAGAAAATTACCGTCGCCCAGTTGTGCATGCTCCATGACGTCCTCGCCTACCACTACCACCTGGACGCAAGGCCTTGCGAGCGTTTCGTCAAGTTTATCAATAGCCTTGACTATAGTTTCGCTACGGTGGATACCAATAACGATCTAAAAGCACTCAAGATTTCGGGCTTGGCCTGCCGGAATCTTGTCGACACCCGTGACCACTACATGGTCTGGGGCAGCACAAAGAACAATCAAGACTCCCTGGTTAACCTCGCCTCGGCCATCATCAACCCCTACTACATGAAGATGAAGGATGAGAGCAAGCAGGACAAGATCGCCTGGCACAGTGCCTGGGAGCAGAGACTGGATGAAGAACACGTCAAGTGCATGACGAAGGACGCGTACACAAGCGACGAGATATACAGGCAGATCGTTAGCATGAGGAAGTGCCTTCATCCTGCCCCAGACAAGGGATCAAGCCATAGAGCAGTGGCGGCAGTGTCTAAAGAAGTAGATGATTAGATGATCGTTTCCCCTAGTTTAGAATGCATGTAATTGTTTATTGAGGTGTGTGCGAATGTTTGGTATAGTCACTTATGTAAGTGGATGTTTATTTTTGTTATATATGTTGTTACTCTATAGACAAAGAAAATCAAATCGCACATGGAGTAAACTAGGGAACCCGTCGGTGATGATTTAATCAACCGCTGACAATTGTATATGAGCAAGCATTTGCCCACAACACACATGACTTATTAGCAGCAACCGTATGTGTTAATATTGGTCTTCGCACACATTTTTTATTATGGACCTGTTTGTCGTGTATCACACACATGTTGTTAAGTCGAACTATTTTTGTTGTCTTGACTCATCGCAAATAGTTCATCCAAGTGAAATGTATGTCGTATATCGCACACACACACTGATTTGGCTGACCATTTCTGTTGTGTTGCCTAATCACAAACAGTTCATCCGAGTGAACTATATGCCATATATCGCACACACCTTCATCTGCCAGACTGTCTCTGTTGTTATGCTCATCGCAAACAGTTGGTATGGATCAATTATGCCACGTATATTTAACGCCCCGGACACACCCGCCGGTGGTCGTTACTCCTGGCGGGTGTGTCTGGGGCATTACAAGTTGGTATCAGAGCCATCCCCGACTTAGGAGCCCCCCTGCTTGATCAAATCGCTGACGTTGTTGAGTCTAGAACAAAATGTTTTGAGTCTTAGGATTATATATATCGGAGAGTAGGATTCTTTTTACTCCCCAGTCCCTTCGTCGCTCTGGTGAGACCTCCTGACGTAGAGTTTTGACTCTTCTCTCCTCAAATTTCACAAAAAAAATTAGGATCACGCGGGTATCTTGGAATCGTTTCGATGGTTTTGTGACGAGAACATTGTTCTTGGCGCCTCTCGACATTTAGGGGTTGTGGCAGTGTCCCGGGGAGTTGAGCTCCGAGGTGTTGTCGTCACAATTTTATTGTTGCAGTTCTGGAATACCTGAGTTTGCCGACATCAAAAATCTCTTTTATGTAGTTGTTGGTGACATAACCTCGACGCCACCCAGTACTGGGGCGGGAGTTCGGGAGTATTGCCATAACTCGTATAACTGATGCTTTTCGAAGGTTGAGGTAAATGATTTCTGAAGGTTTCTTGGTTATGTGTTGAAGGATGGATACAGCTGGATGTAGGATTTGTTAGTTTTGGGTGAGATATCATGCTTCCCCTGTATCCCCAACACCTGATTGTATAACCAGAAAGTTTCGGGAGTTTATAAGTGGGAATTCAAGTATATCGTAGGATATTCTTCCAACAGAAACATGATACGACATGGGGTGTATCTTATGTTTGTTTCCAGCTTATTTTGCAAGCCAATCCTTTTTTTTGTTTTTCAGTTGTGGTATTCGAGTTGCTTCGAAGTCAAATATTGATTCCATACCTTTCCTAAGCGGTGTTCTCACATTTCTATGTGAATAATAATCCTTCTTGATCATCGAGGTTGTCATGTCAATTCTTTTCAACGGGCGTGTTTCTCTTCAAGTGGATCCGATCATTTCAACATCCGCAAGATCAACTCAAAGTCTTCTCAACGTTATTTGTTTCATCCGTCCCAAGTTGCTTTTATTGTTCCTGCCCTCCCAACCCTTTTTCTTCAAGGACTCGGATTCCTGAATCAAGTATCCATCTTATGGATGTGAAGACTCTTCATTCTTGTCTTTCAATGTTTTACTCAGCGGTTCTCATGAAGATGCTCTACAAGTTCATCATTCTTCGTTCTCTTTCTTCTCCGGTGGTTTCAATTCAAGCTTTGTTGATCACATCCTTTTCCTCATTTCAAATGCTTTTCCCATGCCGGTGCACCTCATAATCATCCACTTCTCGCTATTCAATTGTTCCGGAGTGCTGAAGATCTCTCAAAAGAATCGCGTTTTCCATTCTCAATCCGTTCAAGTTATTTCGAGGTGGATATCTTGTTCAAGCCATTTAATTCAACCGGTGCAATCTCTCTTTTCGAGCAATCATTCAACGGTGTATCTTTTGAGTGGGCCCTAACCCACAGGTCTTTTCCCAGGATCTTACCTAACTCTTCTAATTTTCCCGGAGTTACTCTCAAATTCTTTTCCAAGTTTGACGTAAGAATGAGTTATCATCAGTCAAATGTCTTTCTCCAAGATCTTCAAATTCTTTTCATCGTTGGTTCAACCTTTCTAATTTTCATTCCGGAGTGTCTCAACAAATGCATGGTGGTGTTTCTCATCATCATTCTCAGATTTGAAGACCGAAGAAGAGTTTTACTCCAAATCTTATCCGTTCTCTCAAAGATTCGTCATTCTAGCTTGTTGCCATCCTCTCATGATTGTTTTCGATTGTGAGAATTCTTTTCACCCATCCGGAGCATTTCAGGAGTTGTTTTCGTTTTTCTTGATCATCCAAAGGCCATCATTTCAGAAGATTTATTCATTCTCATCTTTCAGCTCTCGTTCTCCAAATCTTACTGGTGCATCATTCAAATATTCTCTAATCAGCTCGTGATCTATTCGTTCTCTTGTATAAAATTCTCTCTTGTATCTTCGTTCATTTCCTAATTCTTCCTGGCATTTTGCTATATTTTCTTCATTTGTTTTAAATTCTTACGGTGGTTCGTTCAAGATTTATCTTCCTTCGTTATCATATCAATTCATACGTTCTTTCCAAATCCAAAGATGGTTCGTCGAAGACCTTCTCAAGTTTGTGCCATATCTATCTTAATCCTTTCTAAGAGAATAAGTAGTATGCCAAATCCATTGTTGTCATCATTTTAATTGGTGAAGGACGAGCATAATGTAATTCTTATTCTTGTTTCATCGAGTAAATTCAATTCCTTATTCCGGAGGTTCATCAAAATTCTTGATTTCATTTGTTCATCTTTCTTTTCTGAAGTTCCAAGTTTTTTCCGCATTATCTTGTCGCGAAGCTTCATCTAAATCATTACAAGGCTTCACCTTGTGCTTTCAACTTTCCTTTCTTTTTATCATCATCTTGTTACTGGAGTTCTTCATGGAGGCTTACATGGTGGTTCATCAAGGATTCCTTTCATTCTTCAATTGTTCGTCAAGATTTCTCTCGAAGCTATTATCCGCCAAGCTATACTTCAAGTATTCTTCATCTTGCATTTCGAAGTGAAATTATTTCATATATCATCTTTTGAGGTGGTGTTATGTCATTGTTGATAATTTCCCTTCGTGTTCCATGATTCACAAGTTGTCCGGAATGACATATTTTAAACCCATCATTTTCAATTCGTTCATGAGATCCTGTGCAACCCATCAATCGTTTCATTGGAGTTATCTTGGGTTATATTTCACCTAAAGCTTTCTCTAAGGATTGTTGCTATTTATGGTGCTCATAAATGACCCAAGTTCTTCATTTATTCTTCTGGTGAAATAAGTTTCTCGTCTCCTTGTTCATATCAATCCAATCTATTGTTTTTCGTTAGTGGTAGAATTTCACCTCAAGATTTCGAGATGTTTTCCATAATCCCACAACAAGCTTACTCTTTTCGTTGTTGGTTTTCCAACAACTCCGTTGTAACCTTCTTGTAAGGGTGCCTTCCAAGCTCATTTGTGGCAGAAGTTGGCATTTTCAACTCCATTCTTTTATTACTACGATCTAGTTTCTATTCTTTTGTTTCGGAGGCATTGTGATGTTGCTATCTTCACTCATCATCTCAGGTTGTGAGGACCGTGTTCTTATCCATTTTCAACCGGAGTGTCATTTCCTTCATTCAAGTTCTCTCATCTTATCAAGTTTTGCCTCCCTTCTCAACCAGAGTGTTGTCTGAAATCTTTCTTACCCCTTGTGCCATTCTTTCATTAGTTCCGGAGGCAGTGTGTTGTTGATTTCATCAAGTATCCTCTCATCTGGTAAATTTTATGTTCAATTCCTTCCATTTACAGTCGGAGTGCTACCCAAATTATATCATTCTTATTCCTTCTCTATCTTGTTTTAACCGGAGTGTTGTGGCCATCATTCCTCTTCTAACCGGAGTCTCATCCAAGTGCTTTCATTTTGCCAAGTCCATATCATTGCCTTCCATTTCCAACCGAAGTGTTGTCATATTTGGTCCTTATCGTTCCTTGTACATCTCATTTCAATCGGAGTGCTTGCATGTACTTTTTGTCCGTTGCAATCTTTTGTCTTATGTCTTTCAACCTACAAGGTTCTCGTAATGTTCCTTGTTCCTCTTTTCTAACGGAATGTTTTCAACTTTGTTCATCTTCGTTGTATTCTTTCTTTCAATTTTTTCAACCTCTCAAGGTTCGTGGTTTCACTCGTTTGTCAAAGAAGCAACTTAGTTTTACCTCTTCTCGTCCTCTTCCGTTTTCCCTCCGGTGCCATTCTAGATCTCGGGACGAGATCCTCTTGTAGTGGTGGAGTGTTGTAACACCCCGAGACCGTTGTGCCAGGTGTCTTTCAGTTATCCGCTGTTGTTGCCTTGTCATTATGCTTGCGTGTTGCATCTTGCCATGTCATCATGTGCATTGCATCATCATGTTTTCAAAACTTGCATCTGTCCGGGTTCCCCCATTCCTTCCGTTGTCCGTTTTGAGCCCAACCACACTCGCACGCGCTCGCGGCATGTCTTATTTTATAAGTGGCCAGAAAATGTTCTCGGAATGGGATGAAAGTTGGTGTGCGGTGTTGTTATGTTGTTAGTAGGTCGCCTGCCAAGTTTCATCGCATTCGAAGTTAGTTTGACGCCCCAGCGGATAACTATAGCGACAATATAGTCGGTCAAATCGTCGGACGTTTTCGGTCTCCGAAAACTGTTGTCGGGCTTTCCCTCTCTTTCCTCCCTAGACCGTCTACACAATCCACTACTTACCGTGAGGCCCAATCTAACCTCTCTCATCAGCCCGCGGCCCTCGTCTCGTGCGTGTCTGAAAGCTGTCCCGGACCCGACCCGAGCAGTCATCACCGATGGGTCCGAATCATCCCTAAACATCTATAAAACATCTCCTTTTTCCTATTTGGACTTCCTAACTATTTATTTCTCGACCGTCAGATTGCGATTGGAGGGACGAGGTAGCCCCTAACCTTACCCACTCACTATATAATCAGTCTACTCTAACCCTAAATCCTAGGGAGATGTCCCATCCTTCCTATTCCGCGCCGCCACTCCACCGAGATCCCCCTCGAGATCACCTCTCCACTCCCGATGCATCCATCCCATCGCAGCGCCGCAACCCCACCAAACTTCACTCGGCTTTCGTGCCCAGCCAATCCAGAGCATAGCTCCTCCCTGCCTCGATCTGGATCGAGGAGCCCGAGCCTCTACAGCTTCCTGAGGCCTCCGCGGCTTGCCCCTCTTGCCTCCTCCTCCCGTCCTCTTCTTCGTTTTTCCCTCTCTCTAATCCCTCTCCCTCCCAGGTACTCTGTCGCCATGGATGCCCGACGCCACTTCGTCCTGGAATGGATCCTCGTCGCCCTGAGCTCGCGCAAGCTGTCGAGCCCCACCATGGATCTCCAAGCCCACGGTTGCATTGACCCGGAGCCCCCACGTCGTCGCCTTGCACCAGCCGCCCCTTTTCCATCTCAGCTGGGTCCGCTGCCGCCCTGCGTCATCCCCGCCATCCTCCCGCCAGACTCCGGCGACCTCCGCCTCGAACCCGACGTCTCCGACCGGATCTGCTATGGATCAAGCCCTCCCGCCGGTTGCCCCGCCTCCCTCGCATTCGTGTGCGCTCCCGTGGACCTCGTTCCTCCGCGTCAAGTCCCTCCACTGCGGCCTGCTTCGCTTCGAAACCCCCCCTGCCTCAAGCCTTGCCAAGTCCTCTGCTTCACCCTACATCAAACAAGGAGACGGAGACGTGCGCCCGTGTTGACCTCTCCCCTCGCCAAGGCCTCGTTTGCCAACATCTTAATCGCATGGGCCTCTGGTGAGGAAGCCCACCGGTTCCCTCCTGCACTGCTCCAGCGAGCCGGCCCAGATCTGTCGGCCTGCCTCTGCTTTCCCGACCTGGGCCATGGCCCATGGTGAGCTGCCCCCCCTAGCGCCTGCCACTGTTTTGGCCCATAGCCAGTTGCGGCCCGCATAATGTTTTTCCCTGTCCTGCAATTTGTCTATTTATCTAGAGGTTTACCGTTTTGCAAAAAAGTCCCTAAACTCCATGCATATTAAAACTCAACAACTGTGGATCATATGTAAAAATATTATATATGAAATAGGCTTAGAATTTCATCTAGTTTCATTATATGGCACTTTCATCTATGTTTAAAATGTTTAAAATGTTGTTTGTTTAAATTTTCTTAAGTAACTTGTTAAAATGCTTTAATTCATAACTAATTAACCGTAGCTCGGAATTTCATAAACTTTATATGTAAATGGGGTAGAAAAATGCCTAGTTTAACATGGTGACTTTACTTTGCATGGTTAACAACTCTAAAATATGGTTTAGGGCAGAACAGTACCAAATCCATAAATATGCACATGAGGATTTTCTGGAATTTTTGTTTGTTATTTCTGGCCTCATTTAAACTTGCTAGATAGGTAGTTTTCATATGCTTCACCTCTTGCCATGCTAACCAACATTTAATATTGTTGAGTACCTAAACGAGAGAGAACTAAATAAGTCATGTGGTGTTTTCTTCAATATGCAACTCCGTTGCATATTGAGCTCCACTTAATTTGCAGTGTTGTTTGTTGCACTTTGCCATGCCATGCTTCTTTAAACCGGACATACATCATACTTGGTTGTGCATCATGCCATGTTTATGTGATGGTTGTTTACTATGTTGTTCACTCCTTCCGGTGTTGCTTCTTCGTGTTAGTTCCGGTAACGTTGCGTTTGTGAGGATCCGTTCGACTCCGTCCATTTGTCTTCTTCATGGACTCGTTCTTCTTCCTTGCGGGATCTCATGCAAGATGACCATACCCTCGAAATCACTTATATCTTCGCTTGCTAGTTCTCGCTATTTTTGCTATGCCGCATTACCTACCACTTGCTATATCATGCCTCCCATATTGCCATGTCAAGCCTCTAACACACCTTGCCTAGCAAACCGTTGTTTGGGTATGTTACCGCTTTTGCTCAGCCCCTCTTATAGCATTGCTAGTTGCATGTGAAGATTGTTCCATGTTGGAACATGGATATTGTTGGGATATCATTATTATCTCTTATTTAATTAATGCATCTATATACTTGGTAAAGGGTGGAAGGCTCGGCCTTATGTCTGGTGTTTTGTTCCACTCTTGCCGCCCTAGTTACCGTCATACCGGTGTTATGTTCCTTGATTTTGTGTTCCTTACACGGTTGGGTGTTATGGGGACCCCTTTACCATTTGCCTCACCACCACCTACTTTTCCCTTGGGAGTCGTGCTCCCGAGGGTCATCTTTATTTTAACCCCCCCCCCGGCCAGTGCTTGTCTAAGTGTTGGTCCGAACCGAACTGCCTGCGGGGCCACCTCGGGGAAACTTGAGGTTTGGTTTTACTTGTAGCTAGTCTCATCCGGTGTTGCCTTGAGAATGAGATACGTGTGACTCCTTTCAGGATTGTCGGCACATCGGGTGGCTTTGCTGGTCTTGTTTTACCATTGCCGAAATGTCTTGTAACCGAGATTCCGAGTCTGATCGGGTCTTCCTGGGAGAAGGAATATCCTTCGTTGACCGTGAGAGCTTGTGATGGGCTAAGTTAGGACACTCCTGTAGGGTTTGAACTTTCGAAAGCCGTGCCCGCGGTTATGTGGCAGATGGGAATTTGTTAATGTCTGGTTGTAGAGAACTTGACACTTAACTTAATTAAAATGAATCAACCGCGTGTGTGGCCGTGATGATCTCTTTCCGGCGGAGTCCGGGAAGAGAACACGGTCTCGTGTTATGCTTGAATGTAAGTAGCTTCAGGATCACTTCTTGATCACTTTTAGCTTCTCGAACGTGCGTCGCTTCTCTTCTCGCTCTTATTTTCGTATGTTAGCCACCATATATGCTTAGTGCTTGCTGTAGCTCCACCTCACTACCTTCTCCTACCCATAAGCTTAAATAGTCTTGATCTCGCGGGTGTGAGATTGCTGAGTCCTCGTGGCTCACAGATACTTCCAAACAGTTGCAGGTGCCGATGATACCAGTGCAGGTGACGCAACTGAGCTCAAGTGGGAGCTCGAAGAAGATCTTTTTCGTTGTGTTATTTTGTTTCCTGTTGATCAGTAGTGGAGCCCAGTTGGGACGATTGAGGATCTAGCATTTGGGGTTGTCTTCCTTTTATTTTGGTTCCGTAGTCAGACCTTGATTGTATTCTGGATGATGTATGTTTAACTTGTATTTGTTTGAAGTAGCGATTGTAAGCCAACTCTTTATCCCTTTCTATTCAGTACATGGGATTGTGTGAAGATTACCCCTCTTGCGACAAACCTACCTTGCGGCTATGCCTCTAAGTCGTGCCCTAATACGTCCATTTTGCATCATGCTTTTATATCAATATTTATCACATTATGGGTTGTTATTACACATTATGTCACAATACTTATGCCTATTCTCTCTTATTTTACAAGGTTTACATAAGGAGGGAGAATGCCGACAGCTGGAATTTTGGGCTAGAAAAAGAGAAAATATTAGAGACCTATTCTGCACAACTCCAAACGTCCTGAAACTCCATGAAAGTTATTTTTGGAAATAATAAAAAAATACTGAGCGGAAGAAATACGTCAGGGGGGCCACCACCTGTCCACGAGGGTGGGGGCGCGCCCTACCCCCTGGGCGCGCCCCCTGCCTCGTGGGCCCCCTGTTGGTCCTCCGGTGGCCATCTTCTGCTATATGAAGTCTTTCGTCCGAAGAAAAATCATAAGCAGGCTTTCGGGACGAGACTCCGCCGCCACGAGGCGGAACCTTGGCGGAACCAATCTAGGGCTCCGGCAAAGCTGTTCTGCCGGGGACACTTCCCTCCGAGAGGGGGAAATCATCGCCATCGTCATCACCAATGCTCCTATCATCGGGAGAGGGCAATCTCCATCAACATCTTCACTAGCACCATCTCCTCTCAAACCCTAGTTCATCTCTTGTATCTAATTCTTGTCTCCAAGTCCGGGATTGGTACCTGTAGGTTGCTAGTAGTGTTGATTACTCCTTGTAGTTGATGCTAGTTGGTTTATTTGGTGGAAGATCATATGTTCAGATCATATATGCATATTAATACCCCTCTGATTATGAACATGAATATGCTTTGTGAGTAGTTACGTCTGTTCCTGAGGACATGGGAGAAGTCTTGCTATTAGTAGTCATGTGAATTTGGTATTCGTTCGATATTTTGATGCGATGTATGTTGTTTATCCTCTAGTGGTGTTATGTGAACTTCGACTACATGACACTTCACCATTATTTGGGCCTAGAGGAAGGCATTGGGAAGTAATAAGTAGATGATGGGTTGCTAGAGTGACAGAAGCTTAAACCCTAGTTTATGTGTTGCTTCGTAAGGGGATGATTTGGATCCATATGTTTCATGCTATGGTTAGGTTTACCTTAATACTTCTGTTGTAGTTGCAGATGCTTGCAATAGAGGTTAATCATAAGTGGGATGCTTGTCTAGGTAAGGACAGCACCCAAGCACCGGTCCACCCACATATCAAATTATCAAAGTACCGAACGTGAATCATATGAACGTGATGAAAACTAGCTTGATGATAATTCCCATGTGTCCTCGGGAGCGCTTTTCTCTATATAAGAGTTTGTCCAGGCTTGTCCTTTGCTAAAAAAAGGATTGGGCCACCTTGCTGCACTTTATTTACTTTTGTTACTTGTTGCTCGTTACAAATTATCCTATCACAAAACTATCTGTTACCTATAATTTCAGTGCTTGCAAAGAATACCTTACTGAAAACCGCCTATCATTTCTTTCTGCTCCTCGTTAGGTTCGACACTCTTACTTATCAAAAGGACTACGATAGATCCCCTATACTTGTGGGTCATCATGCCCCGACACGTGGGAGATATAGTCGCATTGTGGGTGTTACAGTATCGCACATGCAACTCTAATCTGAATAGTGTTTGATGTGTCCGGCATCGCAAACAGTTCGTATCATTTTTGACGGTTTTCCTGCACCACCGTTTGCGATTAATGCATCGCACATAGTTTCATCGAACGGTCTCTGATTGTAGTGTCGCATTAGCAACATCCTGCAGTAGCGTGTGAGTAGTTTACCATAGACCTACGGTCCATAGTGGTTTGTTAGATGGCTTCTTCTCTCTCTTTGATCTTCAATACAATGTTCTCCTCAAAGTTTTATCTGATGTAATCTTCTTTTGTGGTATGTTTGTAGGGATCCGATGAATTGTGGGTTTATGATTGGACTATTCATTGAATTGGGTCTTTTCTGAACTTTATTATGTATGATTGTTATAGCTATCTAATGTTTTCCGATCTATGGGTTTTCTTTGGCCACGTTGATTCGTTGATCTTCAACGGAAGTGGTGCATAGTAGTAGGTTTAATCTTGTGGTTACTTCACCTCATCAAGGAAGGGATAGTGAGGCACGTATTTGTATTGTTGCTACAAAGGAGAAAATGACCGGGTTCAATCATATTGCTTGGTTTTATTCTGTCTACATTATGTCATCATAGTTCATGCATTACTCTGTTTGTTATGAACTTAATATGTAGAGAGGCAAGCATAGAAGCGCTCTCGAAGTGGAGTAATAGTAGTAGATGCAGGTAGGAGTCAGTCTACTTGTCATGGACGTAGTGCCTTGATATGTCTCCATCGTATCTACTTTTCCAAACTCTTTTGCCTTTGTTTTGGACTCTAATTTGCATGATTTGAATGGAACTAACCTGGACTGACTCTATTTTCAGCAGAATTGCCTTGGTGTTATTTTTGTGCAAAAATAAAAGTTCTCGGAATGACCTGAAAATTTACGGAGAATATTTTTGGAATTAATAAAAAATATTGGCGAAAGAATCAACCAGAGGGGACCCACCAGTTGTCCACAAGGGTGGAGGGCATGCCCTACCCCCTGGGCGTGCCCCCTGCCTTGTGGGTCCCCTGGGCCTCCTCCGATCCTAACTCCAACTTTATATATTCACGTTCGGGGAGAAAAAAATCAGAGAGAAGGATTCATCGCGTTTTACGATATGGAGTTTCCGCCACCTCCCATTCTTCATCGGGATGGCTGATCTGGAGTCTGTTCGAGGCTCCAGAGAGGGGATTTGTCGCCATCATCATCACCAACCTTCCTCCATCACCAATTTCGTGATGCTCACCGCCGTGCGTGAGTAATTCCATCGTAGGCTTGCTGGACAGTGATGGGTTGGATGAGATTTATTATGTAATCGAGTTAGTCTGTTAGGCTTTGATCCCTAGTATCCACTATGTTCTGAGATTGATGTTGCTATGCTTAATGCTTGTCACTAGGGACCGAGTGCCATGATTTCAGATCTAAACCTATTATGTTTTCATGAATATATTCGTGTTCTTGATCCTATCTTGCAAGTTGTAGACACCTATTACGAGTTATGATCTGCATACCCCAAGGTGATAATAATTGGGATTCTTTCCGGTGATTACTGTAGTTTGAGGAGTTCATGTATTCACTAAGTGCTAATGCTTTGGTTTGGTTCTCTATTAAAAGGAGGCCTTAATATCCCTTAGTTTCCATTAGGACCCCACTGCCACGGCAGGGTAGGACAAAAGATGTCATGCAAGTTCTTTTCCATAAGCACATATGACTATATTCGGAGTACATGCCTACATTATATTGATGAATTGGAGCTAGTTCGGTGTCACCCTAGGTTATAACTGTTGCATGATGGATACCATCCGACATAATTATCCATCATTGATCCATTGCCTACAAGCTTTTCACATATTGATCTTTGCTATGTTACTTTGTTGTTTCCACTGTTACAATTGCTAGAAAACTGCTACTGTTACTTTTGCCACCGTTACTATTGCTTCCATACTACTTTGCTACTAAATACTTTGTTGCAGATATTAAGTCTTTCAGGTGTGGTTGAATTGACAACTCAGCTGCTAATACTTGAGAATATTCTTTGGCTTCCCTTGTATCGAATCAATAAATTTGGGTTGAATACTCTACCCTCGAATACTGTTGTGATCCCCTATACTTGTGGGTTATCAAGACCTTTTTCTGGACCCATTGGCCAGGAGCATAGCTCTATTCTTTGAGTCACTTGAGATTTATATCTGTTGATCACTATGTGGAATTTGAAAGATACTAGAACCAAGATTTTTCCCTCTACTATGAGGGGAGGTAAGGAACTGCCATCTAGCTTTGCACGTGATTCACCTTCTGTTTTGAGTAAGCTTACGACACCTACACCTGCTATTGATTCTGATATGTCACATGTTATTGATGATGCTACTTCTATTATGAATGATGCCAATGATGGTACTACTTTGCTTGATAAAACTGTGCCACTACATGAATTACTTGATGAACATCTTGCTAGAGTTAGAACTATTGATTATGCTGAAGATGATGATATTTCTAAAACTGACGAAATTATTGAAACTAAAAACTTTGAAACACCTCATAAGACTAGATCTCCTAGATATGAACTTCCTGTTATGTCTGAGGGTTATGTTATGGATGGAGAGGTAGCTAGGGACTTTCTTGCTTGTAAGGATAGAGATGATCTTAAGAAATTAGTATGCAAGTGGAAAGAAAAATCTTCGAATGCTAGAATGCAATATGATCCTAAGTTTTCTACTCCACCTATCTTTGTTACTAATAAGAATTATGAATTCTCTGTCGATCCTGAGTTAATTACTTTGGTTGAATCTGATCCTTTCCATGGTTATGAATCTGAAACTGTTGTGGCACATCTTACTAAATTGAATGATATAGCCACCCTATTTGCTCATGAGGAAAAAATTCGTTATTACTATATTCTTAAGTTGTTTCCTTTCTTGTTAAAGGGTGATGCTAAGTTATGGTTTAATTCTCTCGCTCCTGGTTGTGTGCATAGTCCCCAGGATATGATTTACTACTTCTCTGAAAAATATTTCCCTGCTCATAAGAAACAAGCTGATTTAAAGTAAATATTTAACTTTGTGCAAATTGAAGAAGAGAGTCTCCCACAACATCGGGGGAGGCTTCTCCAATTACTTAATGCTTTGCTTGATCATCCTCTCAAGAAAAATGAAGTATTTGATATCTTTTATAATGGACTAACCGATGCTTATAGGGACCACCTAGATAGTTGTGTTGGTTGTGTTTTCAGGGAACAAACTGTTAAGCAAGCTGAATTGCTATTGAATAATATATTGAGTGATGATAATGATTGGAATCTTCCCGAACCACCTCCCAAGACAACTCCGAAGAAAAGAGGTATTCTATTTCTCAGTCCTGAAGATATGCAAGAGGCAAAGAAATCTATGAAAGAAAAAGGTATTAAAGCTGAAGATGTTATAATTTACCGCCTATTGAAGAAATACATGGTCTTGATAACCCGACACAGGTAGTAGAGGTAAACTCTCTCTATACATTTGATGAAGGTGATATTCCTCATAATAAGTCTACTAGTAAATGCTTGGATGAGTTTGATATTTTTATTGTTAAACAAGAAAACTTCAATGCTTATGTTAGTAGACAATTGAAACGTAATGCTTACATGCTTGACTACTTGTGTGATTATATGAGTAGAACTGTTAGTGATCTTAAGATTGTTAGTAATCATGCTTCCATGGTGAAAACTCAAGTAGAACAAGTACTTAAGGCACAGGATGATTTCCTCAATGAGTTGAATAGTAGGAACAATGATAATGTTGTTAGGGTTATGACTAGAGGTGGTAAAATGACCCAAAAACCTTTGTATCCTGAGGTCCACCCTAAGATAATTGAGCAAGATTCTTAGAGAGTTAAAATTGATGCACCTATTCCTCCTAGTAATAAAAAGAAAAGGAAAACTGATAGGACTTTGCATGCTTCTAGTGAACCTGTTATAGATACACCTGATAATCCAAATGATGTTTCTATTTCTGATGCTGAGACACAATCTGGTGATGAACATGAACCTAGTGCTAATGTTAATGATGATTTTCATGTTGATGCTCAACCTAGTAATGATAATGATGTGGAGGTAGAACCTGCTGTTGATCTTGATAACCCACAATCTAAGAATAAACATTATGATAAGAGAGACTCCGTTGCTCGAAAGCATGGTAAAGAAAGAGAACCATGGGTTGAGAAACCCATGCCCTTTCCTCCTAAACCATCCAAGAAAAAGGATGGTGAGGATTTTGAGCGCTTTGTTGAAATGCTTAGACCTGTCTTTTTGCGTATGCGTTTGACTGATATTCTGAAAATGTCTCCTTATGCTAAGTATATGAAGGATATTGTTACAAATAAAAGAAAGATATCAGAAGCTGAAATTTCCACCATGCTTTCTAATTAAACTTTTAAGGGTGGTATACCAAAGAAACTTGGAGATCCAATAATACCAACTATACCATGCTCCATTAAAAGAAACTATGTTAAAAATGCTTTATGTGACTTGGGAGCCGGTGTTAGTGTTATCCCTTTCTCTTTATATCGTAGACTTGAATTGAGTAAGCTGACACCTAATGAAATCTCTTTGCAAATGGCTAATAAATCAACTGCTACCCATCGGTATTTGTGAGGATGTGCCTGTTGTGGTTGCAAATATTACTATCTTAACAAACTTCGTTATTCTTGATATTCCCGAGGACGACAGTATGTCGATCATCCTTGGTAGACCCTTTTTGAATACTGTAGGGGCTGTTATTGATTGCAACAAGGGCAATGTCACTTTTCCTGTTAATGGTAATGAGCATACGATACACTTTCCGGAGAGACAACCTCAAGTGAATAGCATCAATTCTATTGGAAAATTTTCAACTATCGCTATTGGAGGTTTTGAATTCCCTCTTCCTACTATCAAAAAGAAATATGATATTCTTATTGTTGGGGACATACATATCCCTGTTGAGGTAACCTAGTGTTATTCGAAAATTCTCTGGTTTCATGTCATTCTGAAGAAGTTTGTTAATAAGACTTGATCAACCTTGTTAATAGATTCCTTTTGATGGGCATGAGATGGATGAATTTAGAAAGCACAACTTTCTGTACCCACTTTTTACTTTATGTTATTTAGATTAAATAAAGCAAAAATAGTATTATTCGTCTGTTTTCTGAATTATCCGTGCAATAAAAATGTTCCGAAAATAAAAGCTCTCCAAATGCCCTGAAAATTTAGTATGATTTTTATAGAATATTTAAGGATTTCTACACTGAGAACACACTAGGGGGCTGCTCTAGTGGACCACAAGGGTGGAGGGCGTGCCCCCTGCCTTATGGATCCCATGTGGGTCCCCCTCACTTATTTCAGCACCCATCCACTTCGTGTTCGTCCAGAAAAAATCATCCCATTGCTCAAACCCGTGGTCTTGCTCATGCTGCCATTTCCGATCTCCTTGTGCAAAGCTCCATCTGCAAAACTATTTTGGGGGATTATTCTTCGGTATGTGACTCCTCCAATGGTCCAATCAGGTTTTGTTCTAGTACTTTATGTATTGCAAATTTCTGCTGCTGTGGTGACCTTGTTCTTGAGCTTGCATGTCAATTTTATATGGTCCAAAGTAGTTTTGATGCATGATATAGCCTCTAGACACTTGTAAGAGTAGTTGCTATCAATTTTGTTGAGTTTGGTTCACTTCTGTTTTGAATCACTAAAAGTTTCAGAAGTTTTCAAAGAAAAGAAATGATTAAGAGGTGGTTGAGAGGCTCTTCTAGTCGGGGTTCAAAGGAAAAGGAAAATGAAAATGAAGAGAAGAAGAAGCCCAAGTGCAACCTTCCTCACACCGCGGAGGTTCAACCATGTGAATGGAAAAGTGATGCATTCTTGAGGGCGGCTGGTAGTTATGAGGATTTCTATTATTTGGCAGAGAATGCAGGCATCACCGACTTACTCCATGCTAAGTGTGATCAATACCTCCTACTCACTAATACCTTCGTGCAAAATTTTCACTTTCATGCTAGGAAATCACCACCCACGGTAGAGTTTTATTTATATGATGAGCATAAGGAGATGACGCTTTACGATTTTTGCGAGGTTTGCAAATTACCTTATGAGGGCAGCGTCAGTGAACCACGTCCTAGAGATGTGGAAGACTTTATTGATGAAGTTATCGTAGGGGAAGAGAGAGGAGTGTAGGAAGCGAGAGTGTCTTGTTTGCATTTTTCCTGTTTTACGCTATTATTCATTATTTTCTAGGAGATGTTTAATTGGTCATGGGGAGAGTGGGGGCCTTAGTGCCCCTGACCTCGCTATTTTGCACCATGCTTTACTTCGTGGTAGAACTTTTAGTTTGGGCACCATTGTTGCTCGACGGTTGAGTTTAAACCATTCGAGGGGTCCTATCTTTGGAGGTATCTATGCCTCACGCCTTGCTAGACGCTTCGTGATACCTATTAGGCACGATGAGGAAGAGGAGATGCTGCTACCCACTAGATTTTTAGACTATAACAGTATGGTAGCACATGATTTTATTAGTGGTGATAAAGAAAAGAGACTCATCTATAACCTAGTATTCAGCCAGAAGACTTGTCAGATTATTACTTTGCTTGCACCTTCTTTGTTTGATATTCATTCAGGCAGGTACCTCATTTTTAACCGAGGACATTTATGCATACTGGGAGCGGACGCGATCCAAAGTTCCTGAGCTAGAACCATCACCTGATCCGTATGAGGAGTCTGTTTATCAGTGGGAGCCACAAGAGCTCGCTAACTAGTGGAACCCTCAGGATCCTCCTCAGTACCCTGGAGAGGGCTACTTTGATCCGTGGGCATAGACCAACTTAGGCAAAATTCTAAGCTTGGGCCATTACGTATTTCTCACCGACATTACATTCATGTTCACACACTCATTCCAGTTGTCAGTGTTCATACTTTTCCATTGTATTATCCATGCTAGTTTATTTTCTTTTTCTGTTTTCTTCTTGTGCATTTGAAAAACTTTGAGAAAATCCAAAAAAATTGTTCTTGCTTCTTTTTAGTTTTCCTATCCTTGTTTAGTAGTAGTATTAAAGAAAACCCAAAAAGATTTCTTGTTCTTCTTTTGCTTGTTAGGAGCTTTCCCGTGTAAATAGTTTTTCTCGTTCTTGTTTTACTTTCTTTAGAAAAACAAAAACTTCAAAAAAATATTTCAGTGAGTTTCTTTGCAATTCTTTTTCCTTTCTTTGGGTCGAGAGGATAAGACCACGATGAAAATGTTTAGTGGTTGTCATATGCATTATTGTTGATCTAACAAAGAGCTCATATTACCTTGTCTTCTCCTTTGAATAAATGTATGCAGATTCCAACTTAGTCCAATGCACGTGCACTATTATTATTATCATCCACACCATTTGGTCATGCAAGTGAAAGGCAATAATGATGATATTTGATGAAATGATTGAGGTGAGGAAATGCTGGTATGAACTCGACCTATTTTGTTTTTGTAAATATGATTAGTTCATTGTTCTTGATTCAGCCCATGATGAATGAAACATGTTTGCAATGACAATTAGAGATTATAGTTACTCATGCCATGCTTAATGATCTAGGAGTTTATAATGGTTTACCTTGCATGCCAACGTGCTTTTAAAATGTTTGTGATATAGTATGATAGGATGGTATCCTCCTTTCAATGATTCTAGCAGCTTGACTTGGCTCATGTTCATGCATGTAGTTGAAACAAAATCAACATACCCTACTCATGCTTGCACTCAATGTTGGTTAATCTCAATGCATGTTTATGACTATTGTCGCTCTCTAGTTGGTCGCTCCTCAATCTTTTGCTAGGCTTCACTTGTACTAAGCGGAAATACTAGTTGTGCATCCACTCCCATAAACCCAAAGTTGTTCCATATGAGTCCACCGTACCTACCTATATGCGGTATTTACCTGTCGTTCCAAGTAAATTTGCATGTGCCAAACTCTAAACCTTCAAATAATAATCTGCTTTGTATGCCTGAATCGCTCATGTAGCGACTGGGGGCTGTCAGTATCTTCCATGCTGGGTGGGTTATTCTCACGATGAGTGTTGACTCACTTGTTATTCACGAGAAAGTGGCTAATAATTGGGATGCCCAGATCCATGCTCTAAATTAAAGCTAAATATAACTTCAAACAAAACTCCCCCAGGACTGTTGTTGGTATGGACGGTACCCGTTGTTTCGGACCAGTCGTGGAGTGTGCTTGTTGGTGGAGGGGGAGTAAAAACTTTACCATTTTGTTTGGGAACCACCTATAATGTATCTAGAATGGAAGATACCGAGATCTCTTGGTTGTTATGTTGACAATGAAAGCATACTGCTCAAAATTATATTTATCTCTGTTTCAAAAAGGTCGAGCTCTGGCACCTCTGCAAATCCCTACTTCCCTCTGCGAAGGGCCTATCTATTTACTTTTATTGTTGATTCACCATCCTATTATAAAAAGCACCAATTAGAGTGCACCAATGTCATTTGTATGCTTTATTATTAATTTATATTGAGTATGACTGTGACAGGATCTCTTTTACCATAATTACAATGTCTAGTCGGTCCTTGATCTTCTGGGGTGCTATGCATATTTGTTTTGTGGTCTCGGAAAGGGCTAGCGAGATACCATTTTGTTATATCATATCATGATTGTTTTGAAAAAGTGTTGTAATCCGAGATTTATTATTATTACTTGCTAGTTGATTATGCCATTGATATGAGTAAATGTGAGACCTAAATGTTCTTGCGAATATGGTTAGTTTATGATCTTTACTGAAAACCTGAATGCTGACTATACATATTTGCAACAACAAGATCAAACAGAGTTTGTAATTTTTTTATTTATCACTTTCTGTTTGTCAACTGAATTGCTTGAGGACAAGCAATGGGTTAAGCTTGGGGGAGTTGATATGACTCCATCGTATCTACTTTTCCAAACTCTTTTGCCCTTGTTTTGGACTCTAATTTGCATGATTTGAATGGAACTAACCCCGACTGACGTTGTTTTCAGCAGAATTGCTTTGGTGTTATTTTTGTGCAGAAATAAAAGTTCTTGAAATGACCTAAAAATTTATAGAGAATATTTTTGGAATTAATAAAAAAATATTGGCGAATGAATCAACTAGAGGGGACCCACCAGCTGTCCACAAGGGTGGAGAGCGCGCCCCCTGCCTTGTGGGTCCCCTGGACATCCTCCCACCCTAACTCCAACTCGATATATTCACATTCAGGGAGAACAAAATCAAAGAGAAGGATTCATCGCATTTTACGATACGGAGTCACCGCCGCCTCCCGTTCTTCGTCGGGAGGGCTGATCTGGAGTCTGTTCGAGGCTCTGGAGAGGGGGATTCATCGTCATCATCATCACCAACCTTCCTCCATCACCAATTCCATGATGCTCACCTCTATGTTTGAGTAATTCCATCATAGGCTTGCTGGATGGTGATGGGTTGGATGAGATTTATCATGTAATCGAGTTAGTTTTGTTAGGGTTTGATCCCTAGAATCCACTATGTTATGAGATTGATGTTACTATGACTTTGCTATGCTTAATGCTTGTCACTGGGGCCCAAGTTCCATGATTTCAGATCTGAACCTATTATGTTTTAATGAATATATTTGTGTTCTTGATACTATCTTGCAAGTTGTAGACACCTATTACGAGTTATGAAATGCATACCCCAAGGTGACAATAATTGGGATTCTTTTCGGTGATTACTGTAGTTTTGAGGAGTTCATGTATTCACTAAGTGCTAATGCTTTGGTCTGGTTCTCTATTAAAAGGAGGCCTTAATATCCCTTAGTTTCCATTAGGAACCCGCTGCCACAGGAGGGTAGGACAAAAGATGTCATGCAAGTTCTATTCCATAAGCACGTATGATTATATTCGGAATACATGCCTACATTATATTGATGAATTGGAGCTAGTTCTTTGTCACCCTAGGTTATAAATGTTGCATGATGAATGTTGTAATGCCCCGGATGTAACTTACCATATTTGTACTCCAACTATTGCCATTTTCGGCTCTAAGTTATTTTTTTATTCCCTCGTGGTTGGGTTTTGTATTCGTTTTGCATTTTGTCCATGTCATGCATTTCATATCATGTCATCATGTGCATCGCATTTGCATACGTGTTCGTCTCATGCTTCCGAGCATTTTCCCTGTTGTCCGTTTTGCGATCCGGCACTCCTATGTCCTCCGGCGCCCCCCTTTTGCCTCTTTTCGTGAGCGGGTGTTAAACTTTCTCAGAATGGACCGAGATTTGCCAAGCGGCCTTGGTACACCACCGGGAGACCGCCTATCAAGTTGCATGCCATTTGGAGTTTGTTTGATATTCCAATGGTTAACCAAGGAACCATAAAGGCCTCGTGTGTGTTGCAGCCCAACACCCCTCCAAAGTGGCCCTAAACCCATCCAAACACCATCCATCCTCTCGGCCGTTCGATCACGATCGTGTGGCCGAAAACCGCACCTCATTTGGACTCTCCTAGCTCCCTCTACCTATAAAAACATCTCCTCCCCATCCATTTTCGCGGATGAAACCCTAGTCTCCTCTCCCCTCTCCGCGCCGGACGAAACCGCCGCCGCCGCCCGACAAATCAAGCGCCGCCACCTGTCGCCGCCGCCTCCCACCACCGCGCGGCCTGCGGGGCCC
>NC_057797.1:309324158-309333717 GCF_018294505.1 Triticum aestivum | reverse complement strand
CGCCGCTCGCCCGCCGACCACGCCTGCCGCCGCCTCGCTCCACTCCTCCGCGCGCCTCGTCGCCCGTGCCTCGCCCTGCCTCCTCCGGTCGCCGGCACGCCGCCGCCCTCGCCGATTCCCTCCTCTACGGCTGGCTCCTCCAACTCCGACGACCTCCAACGCCGGCGAACATCGTGAACCGCGTGCCGGATCTGGATCTAAGAAAAACCCTAGGGTTGACCCCTGTTTTTTTTGTCTAAGTCATTTTCCTGTTCATATTTTCTAGCACTGTTCATCGTATCATAACTCCGCATCCGTAGCTCCGTTTTGGGCGTGCCATATATCAAAATGTTCATCATAATGTCCTCTTCATTTTGTTCCATTGCACCATGCTTGTTTGAGTCCATATTGATACCCAAATTGTTGATGCAAGAGTGCTTCATAATGTTAGTTCCTATTACTTAGTAGATCTTGAGCATTTGTCATTTTTGCCATGATTATTGTGTGTTGCATATGAGCATGAGCTCCACATGTGTTTTGGGCTATGCCATGCCATATTTACAGGGGTGTATGCCATGTATTTTTGTGATCAATGTAGTGACTAGCACAAGCATGCAAAGTAGCTCTCGTGATGTTGTTGATTTCAGGGGCTTAGAATTTCACTAAGTCATTTCCCAGCTGTTATTTTTATGCCATGTATTCATGTTGCTACAGAGTGATCCATGCTTCTTTTGAGTATGTTCAGTAAGGATAATTTGGGCATATGGTTGTGCTCTATCCATCCATGTCCTTGTTTGCATTTATGGAGTAACCTAGCATGACTCAATCTTGCTCTAATTTTGCTATAAAATGTTCCTGGCAGATTGTTTACGTGTTAATCAATTTTGCCAAGGTTGTGGTAGTTGATCCATGCATGCTATGAGATTGTTCTTGCCATGGTTAGCTTCTTGATCATGTCTTATTGCTGGGAGTATTATTAGTTTGTCATGCAATGCCTTGTGGTGAGTGCATCGAGCTCGCAAACATGCCTTCATAACTCTGTTTTTGCCATGTCCAGTTTTCTGCAAAGTCTGAATCTGTTAACGAAACTTGCTATGTTTACATGGGTGCCATCATATTTTATGTGCCCTTTTGGCTTATGGTCAGTAAGGGACTTTTGTTATATGATTTGAGTAGATTCATGCCATGCCTTGTTTTGTTATGTCCAGTTCCAGTAGCATGTTGTTATCTTGCTCTAAACATTGCTTCCTGATGTTAATTCCTGACATGTTATTTTCACAAAGTCTGTGATGCTGATATCTTTTGCACTATTGCCATGCTTGTTTGAACCTGCTATGGTGTGATTTAGCCGTAGCTCAGTGTTCATCTTTTGTCAAGCATCTTGAGTAGATCACTGCCATGTGTTTTGTTGCTATGTTAGAGTGCAGTAGATTAGTTTCTTGTTGCATTCTATATGGCATCGTGATGTTAATCGCAGAATTGTGCCATTATTATTTTGCTTGCCATTTGCAAACTGTGCATCCGTTTCCGGCGATCTTTATATCGATTTCGACCGAAATCAACTCATCTTTCCAGCGGCACACTTGGTTTGCCAAGTTGATGGCTTGATAAATCTTTTCCTTTCGAAGCACGCATATGCATTGCATATCACATCCCGCATATCATGACATGTTTTGCATCATGTTGCTTGCGCATTGCACCGTGGTTGATTGTTGTTTCCTTTGCTTGTGTTCTTGCTTTGGGTAGAGCCGGGAGACGAGTACGTGATCGAGGAACCCGTTGAGTACGCTTACGAGGATCAAGCTTACGTCAACTCGGAGAACTTCGCAGGCAAGATGACCATACCCTCGAAATCACTTCTATCTTTGCTTGCTAGTTGCTCGCTCTATTGCTATGCCGCGATGCCTACCACTTGCTATATCATGCCTCCCATATTTCCATGTCAAACCTCTAACCCACCTTGTCCTAGCAAACCATCGTTTGGCTATGTTACCGCTTTGCTCAGCCCCTCTTATAGCGTTGCTAGTTGCAGGTGAAGTTTGGAGTTTGTTCCTTGTTGAACATGTTTATTGTTGGGATATCATTATTATATCTTATTTACTTTAATGCACCTATATACCTGGTAAAGGGTGGAAGGCTCGGCCTTATGCCTGGTTTTTTGTTCCACTCTTGCCGCCTTAGTTTCCATCATACCGGTGTTATGTTCCTTGATTTTGTGTTCCTTACGCGGTTGGGTTATAATGGGAACCCCTTGACAGTTCGCCTTGCATAAAACTGCTCCAGCTAGTCCCAACCTTGGTTTTACCATTTGCCACCTAAGCCTTTTTCCCTTGGATTTCGCGGACTCGAGGGTCATCTTTATTTTAAACCCCCCCGGGCCAGTGCTCCTCTGAGTGTTGGTCCGAAATGGGCAGCTACGGGGCCACCTCGGGGCAACTCGAGGGTTGGTTTTACTCGTAGCTTGACCTATCCGTTGTGCCCTGAGAATGAGATACGTGCGACTCCTATCGGGATTTGTCGGCACATCGGGCGGCTTTGCTGGTCTTGTTTTACCAATGTCGAGATGTCTTGTAACCGGGATTCCGAGCCTGATCGGATCTTCCTGGGAGAAGGAATATCCTTTGCTGACCATGAGAGCTTGTGATGGGCTAAGTTGGGACACCCCTGCAGGGATTTGAACTTTCGAAAGCCGTGCCCGCGGTTATGGGCAGATGGGAATTTGTTAATATCCGGTTGTAGAAAACCTGACACTTAACTTAATTAAAATGAATCAACCGCGTGTGTAGCCATGATGGTCTCTTTTCGGTGGAGTCCGGGAAGAGAACACGGTCCCATGTTATGCTTGAACGTAAGTAGTTTCAGGATCACTTCTTGATCATTATAGTTTCACGACCATGCCTTGCTTCTCTTCTCGCTCTCATTTGCGTAAGTTAGCCTCCATATATGCTAGTTCTTGCTGCAGCTCCACCTCACTACCTTTTCCTACCCATAAGCTTAAATAGTCTTGATCGCGAGGGTGTGAGATTGCTGAGTCCCTGTGACTCACAGATTACTTCCAAAACCAGATGCAGGTGCCGATGATGCCAGTACATGGGATGCTACCGAACTCAAGTGGGAGTTCGACGAGGATTCAGGACGTTACTATGTTTCCTTTCCAGACGATCAGTAGTGGAGCCCAGTTGGGGCGATCGGGGATTTATTGCATTAGGGGTTGTCTTTATTTGGTTCCGTAGTCGGACCTTGATTGTATTCTGGATGTTGTAATGCTATATTTATGTATTGTGTGAAGTGGTGATTGCAAGCCAACTCTTTATCTCTTTCTTATTCAATACATGGGATGTGTAAAGATTACCCGTCTTGCGACATGCCTACAATGCGGTTATGCCTCTAAGTCGTGCTCCGACACGTGGGAGATATAGCCGCATCGTGGGTGTTACAAGTTGGTAATCAGAGCCTTCCCCGACTTAGGAGCCCCCTGCTTGATCGAATCGCTGGCGTTGTTGAGTCTAGAAAAATGTTTTGAGTCTTATAGGATTATATATATCGGAGAGTAGGATGCTTTTTACTCCTCAGTCCCTTCGTCGCTCTGGTGAGGCTTCCTAGCGTAGAAGTTTTGACTCTTCTCTTCTCAAAGATCACGCGGGTATCTTGGAATCGTTCCGATGGTTTTGTGACGGGAACATTGTTCTTGGTGCCTCCCGACATTTAGGGGTTGTGGCAGTGTCCCGGGGAGTTGAGCTCCGAGGTGTTGTTGTCACAATTTTATCGTTGCAGTTATAGAATACCTGAGTTTCGCCGACATCGAAAATCTCCTTTATGCAGTTGTTGGTGAGATAACCTCGACGCCACCCAGTACTGGGGCGGGAGTTCGGGAGAATTGCCATAACTCGTATAACGGATGTTTTTCGAAGGTTGAGGTAAATGATTTCCGAAGATTTCTTGGTTATGTGTTCAAGGATGGATACAGCTGGATGTAGGATTTTCTAGTTTTGGGTGAGATATTATGCTTCCCCTGTATCCCCAACACCTGATTGCATAACCAGAAAGTTTTCGGGAGTTTTGTAGGTGGGAATTCATGCAGCTCTAGTATTTCTTCCCGCAGATATTTGGTTTGTGATTGGGTAATCCTTACCAAGTATTTGTTCATATTCGTACCTTGTTGCTCTATTCATCTATCTCTATCTAAGTGGCTTCTCAATTTATGGAAGTGTGATCATTTACTTTTGGAATTCATTCGTTCATTCTTGTTCGAATGTTAAGGCTATATGTTGCAATTTCGATCCATTGATTCAGCTTGAATATATGTCTGTCAAGATGCTAACGGATATCAACCTCTTCAGGATGGCTCCTCCAATGCGTCAGAATCCGGAACCTCCGCCACCACCTCCACCTCCGGAGGCATGGCAAGCTGTCATGGCCGCCACCAACGCCAACACGCAGATGCTTATGCAACTCTTGCAAGAGCACAACCAAGGAAATCAAGGCCATGGCAACAATCAAGCTTAGTTTGCTACCCTCAACCAGTTCCTCGCAAACCAGCCGAAGTCCTTCAGTAACTGTGTCGAGGCCACAGACGCTGACGATTGGCTCGTGGATATCCGCAAACATTTTGAGTGTAGAAACGTCAGGCCTAAGGACTTTGTCAAGTTTGCTTCATTCCAACTCAAAGACCAAGCTGCTGAGTGGTATCCTACAAAGATTCCAGAGGAGGTCGTGTGTTTACCTGGGATGATTTCTGCCGAGACTTCAAAGCTCGCCACATTCCTCAAAGTGTTGTTGAGAGTAAGCGTGAGGAGTTCCGCAATCTGAAGCAAGGCAGCTTGTTTGTTTACCAATACAACATCCTGTTCCAGAGGCTCGCTCGCTTCGCTAAACAAGACGTCCCTGACGAGAAGAGCATGATTTATCAATTCAGAGGTGGCCTCAGAGAAGATCTGCAACTAGCTCTCGTGCTTTTTGAGCCGAAAAAGTATGATGACTTCTACAACATGGCACTAAAGCAAGAAGCCGCTCAGCTCAAGTGCGATGCATCTAAGAAGAGAGTCAGGGATGCAACTCCTTCTTCTTCTTCAACTCAAGTGGCAGCTAAGCAGCAAAAGTTCTGGTTGCCTCCTCCTCCTCCGTTCTGTCAGCCTTATCAGCAGAAGAGTAAAGGTGGCAATGGATCTTCCCACCCACCCAACCCAGGCTATCAGAACAAAGCTTCGCCTCATGCTACAAGGTTAAGTGATCCGTATCACCGTCCTCTCTTAGATGTTACGTGCAACAAGTGTCAACAGAAGGGGCACTATGCGAACAAATGCTTCAACCAGAGGCGCCTTTTGCCTCCTCCACCTGTGAGATCTACCAGCAATGCAGTGGTCAAGCATAATCCCAAGCATGCTAAGGTCAACATGATGAATGCAGCTCAGGCAGAGGACTCTTCAGAAGTGATCATGGGTAATCTTCCTATTAATGATATTCCTGCAAAAGTTCTTTTTGATACTAGTGCATTGCATTGTTTCATGTCAAGACCATTTTTTGCCAAGAACGAATTCATTTCTTCTCATTTGGGCAAATCCATGGATATCGTTTCTCCGGGTAAATGGTTGAGTGCCAGTTTGGTGGTTCCAGATGTTTCTATCAAGATGGGTGATTATAAATTTTTGTCCTCTCCAATGGTCCTTGGTAACTCGGATATTGATCTAATTCTCGGCATGGACTGGCTTTCTAAGCACAAGGCTCAACTTGATTGTGCTGCCAGGCAGATTCAATTGACACACTCGTCTGAGGATGTGATCATCTATGCGGCTCGTGATGATACCATTTGACTGTTTTCTCTCAACGAGAAGGGCGAGTTGAATGCCATCTCTCAGATTCCAGTCGTTTGTGAATATCAAGATGTCTTTACAGAAGAGCATCCAGGAATGCCTCCTCACCGGCCAGTTGAATTCGTCATCAATCTTGAGCCTGGCACGGAACTTGTTTGCAAACGTCCTTACAAGCTTGGACCGAAAGAGTTGAAGGAGCTGAAGAAACAACTGGATGAACAAGAACATATGGGTCTGATCCGACCGAGTTCTTCTCCATGGGGTTGTGGTGTTCTTTTTGTCAAGAAGAAAGATGGCACGGACCGACTCTGCGTCGACTACTATCCATTCAACAAGAAGACCATAAAGAACAAGTACCCACTTCCCAACATCAATGAGCTTTTCTAACAACTCAAAGGTGCTCAAGTATTCTCCAAGCTCGACCTCCGTATGGGCTATCATCAGATTCGCATTCGTGAACAAGATATCCCCAAGACAGCATTCAGAACAAGCTATGGTTCTTATGAATACATTGTCATGTCTTTCAGCCTTTTCAATGCTCCTCCAACGTTCTCTCGCATGATGAACTTCATCTTCAACCCTTACACAAATGACTTCGTCTTGGTGTATCTCGATGATATTTTGGTCTTTTCCAAGAACAAAGAGGATCATGTCAAGCACTTGAGATTGCTGCTGGACAAACTTAGAGAACATCATTTCTATGCGAAGTTTTCAAAGTGCGAGTTTTGGCTCGATGAGGTTCTCTACCTTGGGCATATCATCTCAGCCAAGGGCATAGCTATTAATCCTGAGAAGGTGTCTGCAATTGTGAATTGGGAACCGCCTCAGAATGTCAAGCAGCTCCGCAGTTTCCTTGGGCTTGCAAGCTATTGTCGAAGATTCGTTGAGAATTTCTCTAAGATCGCGAAGCCTCTTTCCAACCTCCTCCGGAAGCATGTGAAGTATGTCTGGATGCCTGAATGTGACATCGCTTTCAACACCCTCAAAGAGAAGTTAGTCACAGCTCCAATTCTAACTCCTCCTGATGAATCCAAACCATTCGAAGTTTTCTGTGATGCTTCCCTTCAAGGTCTCGGTGCTGTGTTAATGCAAGAGAAGAAATTTGTGGCCTATACCTCTCGCCAGTTGAAGCCCAATGAAAAGAACTACCCCACTCACGACCTCGAGTTGGCGGCAGTTGTCCATGCTCTTTTAACATGGAGACATATCTTGTTGGGAAGGAAAGTGGACATCTTCACTGATCATAAGAGCCTCAAGTACATCTTCACTCAGCCCAACCTCAACCTCAGGCAGACTCGTTGGGTTGAGATGATTCAAGAGTATAATCCGAGTATTGAATATACTCCAGGCAAGGCCAATGTCATTGCTCATGCTTTGAGTAGGAAGGCGGACTGCAACAGTTTGATTCTCAAGCCCTTCCAACCGGATCTTTGTGAAGCTTTCTGCAAACTTAATCTCCAAGTTGTTCCTCAAGGATTTCTTGCCAACCTCCAAGTCTCTCCTACTTTGGAAGATCAAATTCGTGAGGCACAACTTCTTGATGCCATGCTGAAGAAGGTGAAGATTGGTATTGCCAAGAGCCAACCCAAGTACAAGTGCTATCGCCTTGATGACAAAGATACTCTATTCTTCGAGGATCGAATTGTTGTTACTAAAGGTGACCTTCGTAAAGTCATTATGAACAAGGCTCACAATTCCCTTCTATCTATTCATCCTGGAAGTAAAAATATGTACCATGACCTCAAGCAGTCATATTGGTGGACTCGAATGAAGCGAGAAATTGCTCAGTTCATGAATGAATGTGATGTCTGCAGAAGAGTGAAAGCAGAACATCAACGGCCAGCTGGTCTCCTCCAACCTCTTGCCATTCCAGAATGGAAGTTTGATCATATTTAGATGGAATTCATGACTGGATTTCCCAAGTCCAAGCGTGGCAATGATGCTATCTTTGTTGTCATCGACAAGCTTACTAAAGTGGCTCATTTTCTTCCTATCAAAGAATCTATCACAGCAGCTCAGTTGGCAGAGCTATATACCTCCAGGATTGTCTCCTTGCACGGCATTCCACAATTGATATCTTCAGATTGTGGAAGCATCTTCACTTATAAGTTCTGGGATTCCTTCCAGAAGGCCATGGGCACCAACATTCGCTTCAGCACAGCCTTCCATCCTCAAACTAGTGGCCAAGTCAAGCGAGTTAATCAAATTCTTGAAGATATGCTCAGGGCTTGTGTCATTTCCTTCGGTATGAAGTGGGAAGATTGTCTTCCATATGCCGAGTTCTCCTACAACAACAACTTCCAAGCGAGTTCGGGCAAGGCCCCATTCGAGATTCTCTATGGCAGAAAGTGTCATACTCCTCTTAACTGGTCAGAGACTGGTGAACGCCAACTTCTTGGCAATGACTTGATCACAGAGGCTGAAGAAATGTGCAAAGTCATTCGTGAAAATCTCAAAGCCGCGCAATCGCGCCAGAAGAGTTACTATGATAGCAAGCATCGTGACTTGGCTTTCAAGATAGGAGACCATGTCTACCTCCGCGTCTCTCCAATGAAAGGTACTCATCGCTTTGGTATCAAAGGGAAGCTTGCCCCTAGATACGTGGGTACTTTCAAGATCATTGGTAAAAGAGGCGACTTGGCCTATCAACTTGAGCTTCCGTCCAACTTTGCAAATGTGCACGACGTGTTTCATGTGTCACAGCTTCGCAAGTGTTTCAAGACTCCTGACCGCACCATCAACTTCGAAGAGATTAATCTCCAAGAAGACCTGTCTTATCATGAGCATCCCGTTGCTATTCTTGAAGAAACTGAGCGCAAGACTCACAACAAGTCTATCAAATTCCTGAAAGTGAAGTGGTCACATCATTCCGACCAAGAAGCCACCTGGGAACGCAAGGACCACCTCCGTTCTGAATATCCGGAGTTCTTTTAGTCCTAGATCTCAGGGCGAGATCCTTTCGTAGTGGTGGAGTGCTGTAACGCCCCGGATGTAACTTACCATATTTGTACTCCAACTATTGCCATTTTCAGCTCTAAGTTATGATATTCCCTCGTGGTTGGGTTTTGTCTTCGTTTTGCATTTTGTCCATGTCATGCATTTCATATCATGTCATCATGTGCATCGCATTTGCATATGTGTTCGTCTCATGCTTCCGAGCATTTTCCCCGTTGTCCGTTTTGCGATCTGGCACTCCTATGTCCTCCAGCGCCCCCCTTTTGCCTCTTTTTGTGAGCGGGTGTTAAACTTTCTCGGAATGGACCGAGATTTGCCAAGCGGCCTTGGTACACCACCGGTAGACCACCTGTCAAGTTCCGTGCCATTTGGAGTTCGTTTGATACTCTAACGGTTAACCGAGGAACCGTAAAGGCCTCGTGTGTGTTGCAGCCCAACACCCCTCCAAAGTGGCACTAAACCCATCCAAACCCCCTCCATCCTCTCAGCCGTTCGATCACGATCGCGTTGCCGAAAATCGCACCTCATTTGGACTCTCCAAGCTCCCTCTACCTATAAAAACGTCTACTCCTCCTCCTCCATTTTCGCGGATGAAACCCTAGTCTCCTCTCCCCTCTCCGCGCCGGACGTGTCCGTCCGCGCCGGACGAAACCGCCGCCTCCGCCCGACCAATCGAGCGCCACCGCCTCCCACCACCACACGGCCCGCGGGCCCCAGATCCGACCCGCGTGAGACCGTGCGCCGCCGCCGCCGCCTGGCCCATCCGCCAGCCTCCTCGCGGCGCTCGCCCACCGACCGTGTCCGCCGTCGCCGAC
>NC_057797.1:309321501-309323840 GCF_018294505.1 Triticum aestivum | reverse complement strand
GCCGGCTCGCTCCGCTCCGGCCGCCGCACCGCCGCACTACTCCTCGTCGGCGCCGCTCCGCTCCTCCACGCGCCTCATCGCCCGTGCCCCGCCCCGCCTCCTCCGGTCACCAGAATGCCGCCGCCCTCGCCGGTTCCCTCCTGTCCGGCTGGCTCCTCCAACTCCGGCGACCTCCAACGCCGGCGAACATCGGGAACCACGCGCCGGATCTGGATCTGAGAAGAACCCTAGGGTTGACCCCTGTTTTTTTTTGTCTAAGTCATTTTCCTGTTCATATTTTCTAGCACTGTTCATCGTATCATAACTCCGCATCCATAGCTCCGTTTTAGTCATGCCATATATCAAAATGTTCATCATTATGTCCTCTTCATTTTGTTCCATTGCACCATGCTTGTTTGAGTCCATCTTGATGCCCAAATTGTTGATGCAAGAGTGCTTCATAATGTTAGTTCCTATTACTTAGCAGATCTTGAGCATTTGTCATTTTTGCCATGATTATTGTGTGCTGCATATGAGCATGAGCTCCACATGTGTTTTGGGCTATCCATGCCATCTTTACAGGGGTGTATGCCATGTATTTTTGTGATCAATGTGGTGACTAGCACAAGCATGCAAAGTAGCTCTCGTGATGTTGCTGATTTCAGGGGCTTAGAATTTCACTAAGTCATTTCCCTGCTGATATTTTTATGCCATGTATTCATGTTGCTACAGAGTGATCCATGCTTCTTTTGAGTATGTTTAGTAAGGATGATTTGGGCATATGGTTGTGCTCTATCCATCCATGTCCTTGTTTGCATTTATGGAGTACCCTAGCATGACTCAATCTTGCTCTACTTTTGCTATAAAATGTTCCTGGCAGATTGTTTATGTGTTAATCAATTTTGCCAAGGTTGTGGTAGTTGATTCATGCATGCTATGAGATTGTTCTTGCCATGGTTAGCTTCTTGATCATGTCTTATTGCTGGGAGTATGCTTAGTTTGTCATGCAATGCCTTGTGGTGAGTGCATCGAGCTCGCAAACATGCCTTCATAACTCTATTTTTGCCATGTCCAGTTTTCTGCAAAGTCTGAATCTGTTAACGAAACTTGCTATGTTTACATGGGTGCCATCATATTTTCTGTGCCCTTTTGGCTTATGGTCAGTAAAGGACTTTTGTTATATGATTTGAGTAGATTCATGACATGCCTTGTTTTGCTATGTCATGTTCCTATAGCATATTGTTATCTTGCTCTAAACATTGCTTCCTGATGTTAATTCCTGACATGTTATTTTCACTAAGTCTGTGATGCTGATATCTTTTGCACTTTTGCCATGCTTGTTTGAACCTGCTATGGTGTGATTTAGCCGTAGCTCAGTGTTCATCTTTTCTCAAGCATCTTGAGTAGATCACTTCCATGTGTTTTGTTGATATGTTAGAGTGCAGTAGCTTAGTTTCTTGTTGCATTCTAGATGGCATCGTGTTGTTAATCGCAGAATTGTGCCATTATTGTTTCGCTTGCCATTTGCAAACCGTGCATCCGTTTCCGGCGATCTTTATATCGATTTCGACCGAAATCAACTCATCTTTCCAGCGGCAAACTTGGTTTGCCAAGTTGATTCCTTGATAAATCTTTTCCTTCCGGAGCACGCATATGCATTGCATATCACATCCCGCATATCATGCCATGTTTTGCATCATGTTGCTTGCGCATTGCACCGTGGTTGATTGTTGCTTCCTTTGCTTGTGTTCTTGCTTTGGGTTGAGCCGGGAGACGAGTACATGATCGACGAACCCGTTGAGTACGCCTACAAGGATCAAGCTTACGTCAACTCGGAGAACTTTGCAGGCAAGATGACCATACCCTCGAAATCACTTCTATCTTTGCTTGTTAGTTGCTTGCTCTATTGCTGTGCCGCGATGCCTACCACTTGCTATATCATGCCTCCCATATTTCCATGCCAAACCTCTAACCCACCTTGTCCTAGCAAACCATTGTTTGGCTATGTTACCGCTTTGCTCAGCCCCTCTTATAGCGTTGCTAGTTGCAGGTGAAGTTTGGAGTTTGTTCCTTGTTGGAACATGTTTATTGTTGGGATATCATTATTATATTGTATTTACTTTAATGCACCTATATACTTGGTAAAGGGTGGAAGGCTCGGCCTTATGCCTGGTTTTTTGTTCCACTCTTGCCCCCTTAGTTTCCATCATACCGGTGTTATGTTCCTTGATTTTGCATTCCTTACGCGGTTGGGTTATAATGGGAACCCCTTGACAGTTCGCCTTGCATAAAATTCCTCCAGCTAGTCCCAACCTTGGTTTTACCATTTGCCACCTAAGCCTTTTTCCCTTGGGTTTCGC
>NC_057797.1:309309913-309321253 GCF_018294505.1 Triticum aestivum | reverse complement strand
AACGGACAGCCTATGGGGCCACCTCGGGGAAACTCGAGGGTTGGTTTTAATCGTAGCTTGACCTATCCGGTCTGCCCTGAGAACGAGATACGTGCGACTCCTATCGGGATTTGTCGGCACATCGGGCAGCTTTGCTGGTCTTGTTTTACCATTGTCGAGATGTCTTGTAACCGAGATTCCGAGCCTGATCGGATCTTCCTGGGAGAAGGAATATCCTTCGCTAACCGTGAGAGCTTGTGATGGGCTAAGTTGGGACACCCCTGCAGGGATTTGAACTTTCGAAAGTCGTGCCCGCGGTTATGGGAAGATGGGAATTTGTTAATATCCAGTTGTAGAAAACCTGACACTTAACTTAATTAAAATGAATCAACCGCGTGTGTAGCCGTGATGGTCTCTTTTCGGCGGAGTCCGGGAAGAGAACACGGTCTCGCGTTATGCTTGAACGTAAGTAGTTTCAGGATCACTTCTTGATCATTATAGTTTCACGACCGTGCCTTGCTTCTCTTCTCGCTCTCATTTGCGTAAGTTAGCCTCCATATATGCTAGTGCTTGCTGCAGCTCCACCTCACTACCTTTTCCTACCCATAAGCTTAAATAGTCTTGATCGCGAGGGTGTGAGATTGCTGAGTCCCCGTGACTCACAGATTACTTTCAAAACCAGATGCAGGTGCCGATGATGCCAGGACATGGGATGCTACTGAACTCAAGTGGGAGTTCGACGAGGATTCAGGACGTTAATATGTTTCCTTTCCAGACGATCAGTAGTGGAGCCCAGTTGGGGCGATCGGGGATCTATTGCATTAGGGGTTGTCTTTATTTGGTTCCGTAGTCGGACCTTGATTGTATTCTGGATGTTGTAATGCTATAATTATGTATTGTGTGAAGTGGCGATTGTAAGCCAACTCTTTATCTCTTTCTTATTCAGTACATGGGATGTGTAAAGATTACCCCTCTTGCGACATGCCTACAATGCGGTTATGCCTCTAAGTCGTGCTCCGACACATGGGAGATATAGCCGCATCGTGGGTGTTACAAATGCCCTCCGTCATAATTATCCATCATTAATCCATTGCCTACGAGCTTTTCACATGTTGATCTTTGCTACGTTACTTTGTCGTTGCCATTGTTACAATTGCTACAAAACTGCTACTGTTACTTGTGCCACCGTTACTGTAGCTTCCATACTACTTGTAAGACCCCGAGTGTCACGCTACAGTAAACTCCTATTAATGGCGCCACATCACCATAATTAATTTTTTATAATCATCACTTTGTTCCAAACTGACCTCAAATTTCAAATTTAAAAGACAAGTCAAATTATTATTTTCTTGAGAGTATAGAACAAAAATGTTCGCTGGGTTGCAACAATTCACTAACTAATTTTCATATTGAAACCAACTTCATTTGCCTCACAAATAAATTCTTAGGAAATTAATAAATTATCCAACAGCAAATAAAGTGGCCTTTTCAAAATAAACAATCATATGAGCATTTCCAAAAAAATGAAACTTTGTGTGTAGCTCCCAAAATATTGTATTCAATTTATATGTGAAGTAACATGTAGAGCTAAATATTATTTAGTGCCTAAAATAAATAGAAAACTAAGGGAATAAATAAAGCAGAAAAGGAAAAATAGAAAAGGACCTAAACTGGGCCACTTGGCCCGAGTGGCCATAGTACACGGCCTAGCCCATCATCAGCTTTTTCCCCTACCTCCTGCTATAGGAGGCAGGGAGAAGGCGTGGCTGCCATCCGCCCGCCATGGCGTCGCCTTGGACACGTGCAGGCCATCCGGCTCCTCCCCAACCGCCTATAAGCCACCCCGAAGCCCCTGATGAACCCTGGATGCTCTCCTCCTCTTCCTTTCGTGTCGCTTCTCCCTCACAACATGAACCCGAGCGAAGCTGTCGCCGTGTCGTCGGGGCCTTCATGGCCATGGTCGTCCCCAAGCGACAACAAGATGTCTAGAGGCAGCGTCGTCCTCTTCTCCGTCGACTTTAACCACCGGACCAAGCAGGAAGGCCCTCATGCATCGCCATCGAGCTCATTTCCGCCTCTGCATCTCGACGGCCGCCATCGTCAATTCGGCCGATCCGCTGCAACCCCGAGCCCGCCGACCCTCACTGCCGCACCAATGTGAGCTCCTCCCCTGTTTCCTTCTCGCCCCAGTCCCGATCCATCGTTGGAGTGCGTCTCCCGCCCGTAGCCATAGCCGTCGTCCGTCACGGCCAGCGCCCGCGCGACTCGCATCCGCCCCACCCCCATGCCGCACATGAACTCCCGCTCCCGTTGCACCTTGCCATGCCGCAGACCCGCGCCCGCCTGCTCGTGCCCTCGCCATCGTTTGTCGCGCCCCTACCCTTCGCCCCTGCACTCACACACATGCACCCTCTCCGCGCCGAGGCCGCCTCTGTCCGCCCACGCCCGCACGCCCTTGGCTGCGGCCTCCTGCTCGCGTGGACAAAGCCCGCGTCTGCTCACCTGGCCACCCCGCTTCCGTCATCAACCGCTGTCGCCCGCAGCCGCAGCAACCAGCTGCTCGCCTGAGGTCCGGCAACGCCCCTCCTCCCTGCTCGCCCGCACGCCCCGCTGAGGTCGTCTCGCCTCGCCGTGCGGCCTCCTACTGGCTGCGCCACCACCTCCCCTGCTCCACCACACCACCACCGCGCCGGCTCACCTCGCTGCTGCTCCCTCTGTGCACGCGCACATGGCGCTGCCCGCGCACGTCGCCACCCTGCTACCGCGGCCCCCGCCTCCCCCCGCATTCGCTCGGCACGCCGCTCGCCGCCTATACCCCCGCCGCCCTTGCCTGCGCTGCTTGCCGGCCGCGCCTGGCCACATCGAGGCCGCGTCGTGGCCGCCCCCTTCCTTCCTCGGCGGCTACGGCTGCTCGTGGCCGCCGGCGCCCCGCCAGTCCCGCCCTTGGCTTGGGAAAGTAGGCTAACGGGCTGGCTCCCACGCGCCCGCACCGCTTCCCGCTTCGCCTCTGGGCCTATGGCAAGAGGGCCCCACGCCTAAAAAACAATAGTTAATTAATTAGTTAAATAAATAATTAACTTAATTAAGTCTGATAAATTAACCTAATCACTTAATTAAATTAACTAACATGTTTAGTTAATCTCACTCAATGATAGTGGGACCCACTTGTCAGGTTGACCAAGTCAACGGTCAACTGCTGACGTCATGCTGACATCATGCTGACGTCATAATTACCTTTTCTAATTAAATTAATTCTATTAGTTCTAGAAAAGGATAAAATCCTTTTTAAATTAATATAAAATAAACCGTAGCTCGGATGGAAAAACTGTGTACATGAAAGCTGCACAGAACGCGAGACGAATTCGGATACGTAGCCCGTTCGTCCACCACACATCCCTAGCATAGCGAACACGCAACTTTCCCCCTTCGGTTCATCTGTCCGAAAACACGAAACACTTGGGATACTTTCCCGGATGTTTCCCCCCTCCGCCGGTATCACCTCCTAGTGCGTTAGGGCACACCTAGCACCGTTACTTCTCTTGTCATTCATCGATATGCATCTGTTTGCATTGTATTCATTGTATCTCCCCCCTCTTCTCTCCGGTTGACTACGAGAATGACGTCGCTGCTAGCACCCCGATCAACCACGTTGTTGACGAACCCTCCTAGCCAGAGCAACCAAGCAAGCCCCCCCCCCCTTGATCAACCCGATGTCGCCTATTCCTTCTCTCGGTTACTGCTTTCGGTTAACCCTATTCTGTTGTGTAGCATGTCTTTGCTACTACTGTTGTTACCTTTACCTGCAATCCTAAATGCTTAGCATAGGATGCTAGTATTCCATTAGTGGCCCTACATTCTTGTCCGTCTGCCATGCTATACTATCGGGCCATGATCACTAGGAGGTGATCACCGGTATATATTATATATCTTATACATGATACATGTGGTGACCAAGACGGGTCGGCTTGTAGAGTACCCGCGAGTGATTCATAGATTGGGGGCTGAACGGACATTTTTCCCGACGGCCCATTGGGTGGATCTTTCTGGCGGAGCGACAGGGCAGGTTGAGACCACCTAGGTGAGAGGTGGGCCTGGCCCTAGTCGGACTCCGCGGTTACTTCAAAATAACACGCTTAACGAGATCTTGGTATTTGATCTGAGTCCTGCCACTGGCCTATATGCACTAACCAACTATGCGGGAACACTATGGGCACTCGACATCGTGGTATCAGCCAAAGCCTCCTAGACGTCAGCAACTGAACGGCGCACGCCGGGTTGGACCGTGTAATGCAACTTCCTTTGTAATGGAGGTTGCTAGGTCTGCTCACCGACCGTGTATGCAACATGCAGGTGTGCAATGGGCGATGGGGCCAGATCCCTGCGCGCATAGGATTTAGACCAGCGTGCTGACCTCTCTGTTAGGCCTATGTGGGGTTGCTACGTGTTCATCTTCCGGGGCTGGGCATGACCCAGGAAAGTGTGTCCGGCCAGAGGGATCAAGCGTGTTGGGTACTGTGGTGCACCCCTACAGGGAAGTTTATCTATTCGAATAGCTGTGTCCCTCGGTAAAAGGATGACCCGGAGTTGTACCTTGACTTTATGACAACGAGAACCGGATACTTAATAAAACACACCCTTTCAAGTACCAGATACAACCCGGTGATCGCTCTCTCACAGGGCGACGAGGGGAGGATCGCCGGGTAGGATTAAGCTATACGATGCTACTTGGTGAACTTACCATCTACTCTCTCCTATATGCTTCAAGATGGAGGCTGCTAGAAGCATAGTCTTTGATAGGACTAGCTATCCCCCTCTTATTCTGGCATTATGCGGTTCAGTCCACAGATACTACCCATTTTGTTGATATCGATGCATCTGTAGTGTAAATCCTTGCTTGCGAGTACTTTGGATGTGTATTCACAGTTGCTTTGTTGCCCCTTTTCCCCCTTCCCATTCTTCTCGGATGTCGCAACTAGATTTTGGAGCCCAAGAGCCAGACGCCACCTTCGACGATTCCTACTACACCGACGGTGCCTACTACTACGTGCAGGCCACCGACAACCAGAAGTAGTTTAGGAGGATCCCAGGCAGGAGGCCTATGCCTCTTTCGATCTGTATCCCAGTTTGTGCTAGCCATCTTCATGAAACTTGTTTAACTCATGTATGTACTCAGATATTATTGCTTCCGCTGACGCTTGTGTATTCGAGCTTATGTATTAGAGCCCTCGAGGCCCCTGTCTTGTAATATAAAGTTTGTATTATTTTAATTTGTGTCTAGAGTTGTGTTTGGATATCTTATCATGAGTCCCTGATCTTGATCATACACATTTGCGTGTATGATTAGTGTACGGTTGAATCGGGGGCGTCACAAGTTAGTATCAGAGCCGACTGCCTGTAGGAACCCCCCCCCCCTTCCATACTCCTTGGCTGAAGTCAAGTCTAGACATTGCAAAAAACTTTTAGGCTCCGTTCGGTATACAGGATTTTCAGAGGAACTTTTGGAGGTTTGGTTTCCGCAGGAATTTCTACCAACAGTGCGTTCATTTTGGAGGAATCTCGGTGGCCAATTCCATCGGAAAGACACACCAACCTGTACTTTTCACAGGAAAACCAAAATCTACCAGAATCTCATGTTCTCGCGGAGGCCCGAGGCTAACCTCTGGCTTTAGGGCAGTCCAGCTGAATAAACAATCTAGCTGCATGGGGGTTCACGAGAGGTCATCACTTCTCAAGACAATAAAGAAATCTAATCAACACTGTCAACGCCCATTCCTGCATCGTGCTCTAAGGTCCTATTCCTACAAACCGAAATGGCCAAAAGGCTCCCTAGGTTTGCTCTTTGCAATCAACTCTATTCATGTGTAGTTATTTATTCCTTTGTTTTTTCTGCCTACAAACTGAACAGAGCCTTACTAACATGGTTGTGTGCCTTACGGGCCCATGTCGCCATTTGGGTGATATTAGGATCTTTTATTCCTCGACCTATACTCTGGGACTCTGATCTCTCTTCTATTCGGGTTAAATGATTTTTACTAACTCTGACTCTAGGTTCTCGATAATACTTTGTCCTAGAGAGCCCATTTATACAGATTATCGCCTGTTGTACCAGAAGATCTCTCGAGACTTTGTGCCATCGCTTTTGCAATTCCCTTCCATCGATATTCCCCCCTATGGATGACCACGTACACTTGCCATTCATACAATCACCCCCATTGATCTTGTTATTACAAGATAGCCCGAAATCCTCTCTATTGTTCCGAGAATACTTTGTGCCTACTGCCTTGCGGTTCCTTGCCACCTGAATACCCCTACGGATAATTCTCGCACTTACCAAGTATCCGCTCATCCCGAGTTGATTCACGTATTTCACACAAGTCTTCAAAATACCCTTCAATCTTCCAAAAACCATCGGCAGCCTATTGCTCTTGAAATTCTTGCATGCTTGCATTATGATTAATCCCATAAGTGTGGTAATCTTATTGTCATCCTTTGTCATTATCATTTTGAGTCAGTTGATTCAATATGTTGTGAATGCTCGCAATCCTTAGTCGAATCCTAGAATTCATCCTTCCGGCTCAAATATCATTTTAAACACGAGCTAATCAAATTCCCATCTATTGTACCCCTAAGCCTACTCAACTTATCCATCCTTAATCAGAGCATTTTCTTCTAATCCCTTGATTTGGAAATCATAACTCTTTTCCATTTGAGCTTTGAATTAGTCAATTGTTTCTATAATCCGATCTCCTTACATTCTTTCTTCCTCTAGTTGAGTGCCGATGCTCACATCAGATCCCTTGAGGACCACCGGATCCTTTGTTGGATTTTATATGACAACTTCCTTCATATTCAATCACTTTGGAAGTTCCTTCCCTGATACATAATGCCATTGGAAAATCCTATTCTCTGACTTGACCAACCATGCTCTGCCTTCGAGCTAGTGATAATTACTCTTGAAGCTTGTGGTATATGTTTCTAAGATGCCCTAATGGGTTGAACCTATGCCTTCCTTAATCTATGTGAACCCGAAAGTTTTTCATGGGTCATACTCCTCTGGTAGTTCACCAGGTAAGGTTTTCACAATGAAATCATTTTTCTTAGAGAAGTGAATGAATGGTCATGCATTGAAGAAGTGGGAGTCGACCTTGAACTTTGTGTTCATGCCCATGGACACGACGCGGATCTTATCATGAAATCTTCTCGTAAAAATAATTACCCCCTTGTTATAAGTTCATCTTGTATCTATGTTTGGTCATCTACAACCATGGTTTTGACCATGGTTGTTCTCCTTTGATTCTATTTCTCGGACAAGTTAAAGTACTTGCCTTCTGTAGATCAGTATGCCTGCCCAACCTCTATTTTGTTCTACCTTCGAGTATTACCCCCTGGTATCTCAAGGATATCAACCCATTGCACTTCATCTTATGAATTTCTGTTGAAGTGGTACCTTTCCCCGTCATAGTAACTCCACAGGTTCTGGGTTGTCGTCAACCGAGAACACCGATTTGTGAATCGAATCAACACTGTGATTCAGTACTCCTGGTACTTTGTTGTTGTTGATAAGTTTAATACTCCATCACATCATTCCTAGCCTGATCGACTATATCATTATTGTGCTAAATTTTAACTGTGCTACCTGGTCCTTCTTCCAGGAGCACAATTTTCGATGATGAGCTAACCTTATGTCGATCTTACTCGTCGTATCATTTCACCTTGAACAGCAAGCTTGATTTTGAGTTTGTGTCGTACCCTTGGTTCCAAAAACCTTTCGCTTCATCATTCCTTTGACTTGATGTCATCACCGATCGATTACATCTTCATGAAATCTCTCGACAATTGTGTCGTGATCATCATCAACAATCTGAGCTCTTCCAGGATATCAATCGATTTTTTGATGGGGATTACCATCCTTGTTCCCCGTTAATTTGTGTTGTCATTGACTACTTCCTTGCCTTCTTTCCAACACAAACTTGTTCGTGTTTTGTGTTATACCTTGAGTTCCTTGCTATCCATCATTTATTCTTCTTTACCTTGGAGTATCACCATCTTTTATGTCAAGAATGCCATGAGAATTTCACCACCTCGTAAGAATTCTTGATACAAGTGATACTTCTTGCCATATCCGTTCATTCCTTGGTCTCTGTGTTGTTTTTAACCAGAGAACCGACAATTGAACTATGACGTGCGAATTCAAAACTTCTAGCAACACTATCGCTTTGAAGTTAATGGTCAACAGTTCAGTCTTAGACCATTGGTTATTGAAACACCTTTCTAACCTCGATCATGCTACCTAAGCCCATATTTCCGGTGCAGCTTTCAACCAATGTTTAATTATGTATGTTTTCCTCGAGCATACCTCATTATATCATTTGATCTGACAATGGTTATCTCCTTGTTCATATAATCGTGGAAATCCATCTTTTTGGAAATCTCAATGGAATGTCGCTGAGTCCATCATCCACCTCCTCACCCTCTCCTTGGTTTAATGATGAACTCTTGTTTTGGAACTCGCTTCCATAGTTCATTTCCCCGAGAATCTTACAATATCATCTCATCAATTTGCATGGCACCTTTTCTTCTTAGGCATCCCGAGTCTGAGGTATGTTGACACCAATCAGATCTGAATCTCGATCAGATATGATGGTTGGAACATATTTTCAAGAGTTATAACATTGATCCTCATATGACCCGGTAAGGTGATGTCATGCCTATCACACCTGGCCGGAGGACCTAGTGTTATAGTTTCCTTTTTAACAAGGTTAACCATTTTCCATGAGGAGATTGAATGCCTTGTTTAATAAGTTTATCCCGATGGATCCTTTGTATATCCAAAGTCTGACCTTTGCTTGAAGACCATGCCAATGCTATCTCGAAGCATGTTTGTGGTACTCTGAATTTCAATAAGAACATTTGAAGCATAATGCTAAATTTTCTTTATCAATTATCCAAACACTGTTGTATGGGTAATGGCATGAAATTTCTCTCCCCTTTCCTAACGGGTTTTCTACGTTATATCCCGTCGTGGATATCATGCTCTGCTTGTCCTTGGGAAGGAAATAACCCTGAAATATGTGTTTAAACACATTTTCCTTTCCATTATTTTGTTTAACCTTTCTTGTGGTCTATAGGATCTAAGCAGTAATATTATCCTGCTTATGTAAACACCTCGGTGTACCACCCTGCCAAGTATAACCCTGTTACTATTGTTGATAACATTTCGTTAGCCACCGACGGATGAGAAATTTGCCTAATGGTCTGCCTCATTCAACGAGCAGGAAATGGTTCTCTTCGTCCCTCGCCCTTGGTACCGACATTGTTGCCGACATAACTGATGGGCTACCCTCTGACATGACCGTGCAAGATGTCAACGCCCTTCCTACTTTAAACCACATGGTGGGCCCATAACCCACAGTTCCACGGGATTGAAACCTGACTCTCCTGTACACCCCTGTAGCCAAAGATATTCCTCGCGCTTGGTTCTGTATGTAATTCATGGGCCACCTTCCCAGTGATCTATTCTGGTATCAGACGCAATACTTATTCCCATTGCTCTGAACCCCTTTCACACTTTGTTTCAGGCAACGGACAATTGCTTATGTGCTTGAAACTTCTATTTTGCACCTTCTTACCTTGCTCTCGATGACTTTCTTGAATTTCAACTCAAGAGATGCATCTATGCCTCGTTCACTAAGATAGTCCCCAGTTACCTAACATGTGTTGAGCTCCGTCCTTCCTGAGTCTCCCCCCTTATCTTTTCCATAAGTACGATGGAGATCCTGAAGAAAGGATGCCGGCTTCATCATGATGACCTGAAGCAGAGAAATGAAGACATCAATGTATTGGATCAACCTCTTCGAGAAGAGTAACAAAGATCGAGAACCCTCGCTAGAGTTTCGTAACCAGAACTTTCCCCCTTACTCCTCTCTTAAATCTTGGGACGAGATTTCTTATAGTGAAGGAGATTTGTAACACCCGGGTGTCACGCTACAGTAAACTCCTGTTAATGGTGCCACGTCATCATAATTATTTTTTGCTAATCGTCACTTTGTTCCAAATCGACCTCAAATTTCAAATGTAAAAGACAAGTCAAATTATTATTTTCCTCAAACTATAAAACAAAAATGTTCGCTAGGTTGCAAAAATTCACTAACTAATTTTCATATTGAAACCAACTTCATTTGCCTCACAAATAAATTCTTAGGAAATTAATAAATTATCCAACAGCAAATAAAGCGGCCTTTTAAAAATAAACAGTCATATGAGCATTTCCAAAAAAATGAAACTTTGTGTGTAGCTCCCAAAATATTGTATTTGATTTATATGTGAAGTAACATGTAGAGCTAAATATTATTTAGTGCCTAAAATAAATAGAAAACTAAGGGAATAAATAAAGCAGAAAAAGCAAAATAGAAAAGGACCTAAACTAGGCCACTGGGCCCTAGTGGCCATAGTACACGGCCCAACCCATCATCAGCCTTTTCCCTACCTCTTGCTATAGGAGGCAGGGAGAAGGCGTGGCTGCCATCCGCCCGCCATGGCATCGCCTTGGACACGTGCAGGCCATCTGGCTCCTCCCCGACCGCCTATAAGACACCCCAGAGCCCGGAATGAACCCTAGATGCTCTCCTCCTATTCCTCTCGTGCCGCTTCTCCCTCATAGGACGAACTCGAGCGAAGTCGTTGCCGTGTCGTCATGGCCTTCATGGCCATGGTCGTCCCCGAGCGACAACAAGATGTCTAGAGGCAGCGCCGTCCTCTTCTTCGTCGACTTCAACCACCGGACCAAGCCGGGAGGCCCTCGCGCGTCGTCATCGAGCTCATCTTCGCCTTTGCATCTCGGTGGCCACCGTCGTCAATTCGGCCGATCCACTGCAACCCAGAGCCCGCCGACCCTCACTACTGCACCAATGTGAGCTCATCCCCTGTTTCCCTTTCGCCCCATTCTCAATCCATCGTCGGGGCGCGTCTCCCTCCCGTAGCCGTAGCCGTCGTCCATCATGGCCAGTGCCCACGCGACTCGCGTCCGCCCCGCCCCCACACCGCACATGCACTCCCGCTCCCGTCGCGCCTTGCCATGCCGCAGACCTGCGCCCGCCTGCTCGTGCCCTCGCCACCGTTCGTCGCACCCTTACCCCTCGCCCCTGCACTCGCACACATGCACCCTCTCCGTGCCGAGGCTGCCTTTGTTCGCCCATGCCCGCGTGCCCTTGGCCGCGGCCTCTAGCTCGCGTGGCCGAAGCCCACGCCTGCTCGTCCGGCTGCCCCGCTTCCGTCATCAAGCGCTGCCGCCCGTAGCCGCAGCAACCAGCTACTCGCCCGAGGTCCGGCAACGCCCCTCCTCCCTGCTCGCCCGCGCGCCCC
>NC_057797.1:309301534-309309549 GCF_018294505.1 Triticum aestivum | reverse complement strand
CGCCCTTGCCTGCGCCGCTTGCCGGCCGCGCCTGGCCGCACCGAAGCCGCGCCGTGGCCGCCCCCTTCCTTCCCCGATGGCTGCGGCCGCTCGTGGCCGCCGGTGCCCCGCCAGTCCCGCCCCTAGCCTGGGCAAGTGGCCTAACGGGCTAGGGCCCACGCGCCCGCACCACTGCTCGCTCCGCCTTTGGGCCTATGGCAAGAGGGGCCCACGCCTAAAAAAGAATTAAAAAAACAAAAGGTAATTAATTAATTAATTAGCTAAATAAATAATTAACTGAATTAAGTCTGATAAATTAACCTAATCACTTAATTAAATCAACTAACATGTTTAGTTAATCTCAGTCAATGACAGTGGGACCCACTTGTCAGGTTGACCAAGTCAACGGTCAACGTTGACTGCTGACGTCATACTAACATCATGCTGACGTCGTAGTTACCTTGTCTAATTAAATTAATTCTGTTAATTCTAGAAAAGGATAAAATCCTTTTTAAATTAATAAAAAATAAATCGTAGCTCGGATAGAAAAACTTTGTACATGAAAGTTGCTCAGAACGACAAGACGAATCCGGATACGTAGCCCGTTCGTCCGCCACACATCCCTAGCATAGTGAACATGCAACTTTCCCCCTCCGGTTCATCTGTCCGAAAACGTGAAACACCGGGGATACCTTCCCGGATATTTCCCCCTTCGCCGGTATCACCTCCTACTGCGTTAGGGCACACCTAGCACCGTTACTTGTCTTGTCATGCATCGATATGCATCTGTTTGCATTGTATTCATTGTTTCTTCCCCCTCTTCTCTTCAGTAGACTACGAGATCGACGTCGTTGCTGGTGCCCCGATCGAATACGTTGTTGATGACCCCTCCTTGCTAGAGCAACCAGGCAAGCCCCCCCCCTTGATCAACCCGATATCGCCTATTCCTTCTCTCTACTGCTTGCATTAGAGTAGTGTAGCATGTTACTACTTTCGGTTAACCCTATTCTGTTACATAGCATGTCTTTTCTACTACTGTTGTTACCTTTACCTGCAATCCTAAATGCTTAGTATAGGATGCTAGCATTCCATCAGTGGCCCTACATTCCTGTTCGTCTGCCATGCTATACTATTGGACCGTGATCACTAGGAGGTGATCATGGGTATATACTATATATCTTATACATGATACATGTGGTGACTAAAGACGGGTCGGCTCGTAGAGTACCCACGAGTGATTCACAGATTGGGGGCTGAACGGACATTTTTCCCGACGGCCCTCTGGGTGGATCTTTGTGGCAGAGCGACAGGGCAGGTTGAGACCACCTAGGTGAAAGGTGGGCCTGGCCCTGGTCGGCATCCGCGGTTACTTCAAAATAACACGCTTAACGAGATCTTGGTATTTGACCCGAGTCTGGCCACTGGCCTATACGCACTAACCAACTACGTGGCAACATTTATGGGCACTTGGCGTCGTGGTATCAGCCGAAGCCTCCTAAACGTCAACGACTGGGCGGCGTGCACCGGGTTGGACCGCGTAACGTAACTTCCTTTGTAATGGAGGTTGCTGCGTCTGCTCACCGGCCACGTACGCAACATGCAGGTGTGTAATTGGCGATGGGCCCAGACCCGTGCGCGCATAGGATTTAGACCACCGTGCTGACCTCTCTGTTAGGCCTAAGTGGGGTTGCGATGTGTTGATCTTCCGAGGCTGGGCATGACCCAGAAAAGTGTGTCCGGCCAGAGGGATTGAGCGTGTTGGGTAATGTGGTGCACCCCTACAGGGAAGTTTATCTATTCGAATAGCCGTGTCCCTCGGTAAAAGGATGACCCAGAGTTGTACCTTGACCTTATGACAACTAGAACCGGATACTTAATAAAACACACCCTTTCAAGTGCCAGATACAACCCGGTGATCGCTCTCTCACAGGGCGGCGAGGGAAGGATCGCCGGGTAGGATTATGCTATGCGGTGCTACTTGGTGAACTTACCATCTACTCTCTCCTATATGCTTCAAGATGGAGGCTGCTAGAAGCGTAGTTTTCGATAGGACTAGCTATCCCCTCTTATTCTGGCATTCTGCGGTTCAGTCCACAGATACCCATTTCGTTAATATCGATGCATATGTAGTGTAGATCCTTGCTTGCGAGTACTTTGGATGAGTACTCATGGTTGCTTTGTTCCCCCTTTTCCCCTTTCCATTCTTCTCGGATGTCGCAACCAGATTTTGGAGCCCAGGAGGCAGACGCCACCTTCGACGACTCCTACTACACCGAGGGTGCCTACTACTACGTGCAGGCCACCGATGACCAGGAGTAGTTTAGGAGGATCCCAGGCAGGAGGCCTACGCCTCTTTCGATCTGTATCCTAGTTTGTGCTAGCCATCTTATGGCAACTTGTTTAACTCATGTATGTGCTCAAATATTATTGCTTTCGTTGACCCTTGTGTATTCAAGCTTATGTATTCGAGCCCTCGAGGCCCCTGGCTTGTAATATAAAGTTTGTATTATTTTAATTTATGTCTAGAGTTGTGTTGTGATATCTTCCCGTGAGTCTCTGATCTTGATCGTACACATTTGCATGTATGATTAGTGTATGGTTGAATCGGGGGCGTCACACTACTTTTCTACTAAATACTTTGTTGTAGATATTAAGTCTTTTCAGGTGTGGTTGAATTGACAACTCAGCTGCTAATACTTGAGAACATTCTTTGGCTCCCCTTGTGTCGAATCAATAAATTTGGGTTGAATACTCTACCCTTGAAAGCTGTTGTGATCCCCTATACTTGTGGATTATCATGCCTATGTACATGATCATACCATGAATATCATCATAACTATGCGCGTTTTGATCAATGGCCCAACAGTAATTTGTCTACCCATCGTATGCTATTTTTATGAGAGAGAGAAGCATCCAGTGAAAACTATGGCCCCTGGGTCTACTTTAATCATATTACAAATACCAAAAATACCTTGCTGAAATTTCATTATTTTTATTTTACTTTTCAATCTATATATCTACTACTATTAGATTTAATCCCCGCAATTAACGAGTACAAGGGGATTGACAACCATCTCTGTCCGTGTTGGCTGCAAGTATTTGCTCTGGTGTGTGTAGGTGCTCTTGACGGGCATTTTCATGAGTCTCATATTGGTTTGATAACCTTGGTTCTCTAATGAGTGAAATACTATTCGCTAGTATATTGCTTCACCTTCCTCTTCGGGAAAAATCCCAATGTGTATCAGGAAATGTGGTGCACCCTTGTAGGGAAGTTAAACTATTCGAATAGTCATGTCCATGGTAACATGAAGACTTGGAGTTGTATCCCGACCTCTTAACTAAAACTAGGTTCTTTATAAAGCACACTTAGGTAACAGACAATTACCCCGAAGACCGCTTTCTCACAGGGTGGCGCAGAGAGAATCTCTGTGTAGGATTATTGCTATACGTATGTACAAGTTGATACCAAATACACTCCTCTCTTCTACTACTGAAAGATGTAGTCTTTGATAGGATTAGCTTCTCCCCCTTATTATGGCATTTCTGTAGTTTAGTCCACATATATTACCCCATTCCTTTGATACCGATGCATATCTAGTATAGACATGATGTAAGTCTTGCAAGTACTTTGGATGAGTACTCACCGTTGCTTTGCTACAATTTTCATTCGACCCGGTTGCTTCAACAGCTGGTAGCACTGCTGATGTGTGTTACCCCGATGGTGCTTACTACGTGGACACTGACTACCAGGAGTATTCTAGAGGTCCGAGGTAGGAGGCCTTTGCTGCTTGTGAGTTGCGTTCGGATTTCCCCGAAGAGGATAGGATGATGCAGTACAGTAGAGATACGCATTTCCCTCATTTAAGAACCAATGTTATCAATCTAGTAGGAGAACCACGCGAAACCTCGTTAGCAGCACCTACACACAAAAGAGCAAATACTTGCATCCAATGCGATCAAGGGGGTTGTCAATCCCCTTAGCGGTTATTTGCAAGGCTCAAATCTAATAGTGATAGATAGATAAATCAAACACAAATAAAATGATAGTAAATAAATTGCAGCAAGGTATTTTTGGATTTAATATATGATAAAGGTAGACCCGGGGGCCATAGTTTTCACTAGAAGCTTCTCTCTCGAATAAAAAGCATAAGGTGGGTAAACAGATTACTGTTGGGAAATTGATAGAAAAGCGCATAGTTATGACGATATTCAAGGCAATGATCATGTATATAGGCATCACATCTGAGACAAGTAGACCGACTCCTGCCTGCATCTACTACTATTACTCCACCCATTGACCGCTATCCAGCATGCATCCAGGGTATCCATGTCCTCGACCTCCTCAGAGGCGCAATCCAGCATAACAGTTAAGTCCTCGATAGTGGCTACTAAGTGGGTGGGATGTAAAATTCCCCCTGTGGCCTGCCTCCAGTCCGATCCGATTATAGACCAAAGACGACCCATCTGTGATGCTTATCGACTGCATCCGATCTAATGTCTCGTTTAACAGCGAGAGATCGGCCGGACTCATCTTGTGGTATCTTTCGAAGTTAACCTCCAGTGCGACCGCACAGAGGGCGCGCTTGGCCAGGGCTGACTCCTGGTTCTCTGATTTAGAGGTCGGACCCGAGCTCAAAGCCAGATCTGAGGTAAAGATCAGCTCGGAGGTGGGGTAGAGAAGAAGGTTCAAAGTGAAGCTTTGAGATTCGTGGGTTCCTTAGGTGAGGCTGAGAACCCAGTAAAGATCCAATCGCCCCGGGCGTCAACGACGTACTCTAGGTTGTTTAACTTGATCTCCTGCTCAGGGGCGAAGTTGTCGATTCGGTCGAGGTGATCGGTCGAATTGGCGTGTAGAACGATGTTGCCGAACGCGAATAGCTAGCTGGGGACAAAGATATCCCCGGCGCTGATGCCATCATTGACGACTAAGCGAGCCATCGATCCTTCGACGATCCCACAACAGAACTATCAATGAAAGCACCAATGTCTTTGTCAAAACCGGCGTATCTCGGGTAGGGGGTCCCGAGCTGTGGATCTTGGATCAATGGGAAAAAGTGAACGCATGGACAATATTTACCCAGGTCCGGGCCCTATCGAAGAGGTAAAACCCTACGTCCTGCTTGATTATATTGATGTGTATATGATGGTTACAGAGTTGATCTACCTTGAGATTGGATGAATAAACCCTAGATGAGTAGGATGATGGTTCTTCTGTCCTCTATGGACTAAACCCTCTGGCTTATATAGACACTAGGGATACCTAGGGTTACACATGGTCGGTTGCTATCAGGGAATAAACATGCCGATTCTACCATCTTGACTTGGAGGACACACCAAGGCTTCAGAGGTTTCCTTCCTGAACACGGAGTCGCCTATAGCTTGGCCTTCCAATAATAGTGGCCCAACTGTCCAGCCCATAAGAGATAGACCGACATCCTGAGGACCCCTTAGTCCGGGACACCCTCACTAGGGGCGCGCCCCCAGGCTTGTGGTCCCCTCGTGGACTTTCCCATCTCCGTTTTCCTTAAAAGTTACTTGTCCTGCATGAAAAAATTCATTATATATATTTCCCGAGGTTTTGACTACCATATCACAGAAATATCCCCTATTATTGTTTCGTGTTGTTTTGTATCAGATCTATCAAACCAAGCATCATGTCTTCTCCCTCCTCCAAGAACGTAGAAGACGATGCTTGGCTGCTGACGATGGAGCTAAGGAGAGAGGGAACCAAAGAGGACAATGGCAACGAGGAGAAGATCAAAGAAGTTGTAAACAACCATGTTCACTAAGGAGGAGAAAACTGCAAAGGAGGGAGATATCCTTTAACCCTTTTATGAACGTCTCTCCTCATCTGAAATTGAAGCCCTAAGGATCTTTGAAACGATTTGTGTTCAAATACTTATTTCACTCATGAAGTTATCTTGTTGGAGGAGCAAAACATCAGCCTTCAGAACATCAATCGAAAATTGGAGTATCTGCTAAGGTTGAAGGACAACCTTACCACTTCATCATCACCTAAGAAGGAGACTTGAGCACATGGGTATGGGCACTCCCCTTGGCTTGCGCCAAGCTTGGGGGAGGTGTCCCGGTATCGTATCACTGCCACTTTTATTATCTTTACCTATTTTAGTTTGATCCTTAGTTATTCCGTGATTTAGTTGAATAAAAGTTTAGTATGATCTTTTTTTGAGTGCTAGTTTCATGATCTATCTATCTATGCAATCGAGTTGAGAGTTGTATAGTAAAGAGTAGTTCGATTTTTTTGCTTCTTTACTTTTATGTTTCAATCCTAGCAATGAAAATAATGAAAAAGATCATATGCTAATCTTATGGAAAGTAATGACATCACATAAGGAAAAGTATAAGTAGTAAAATTTATTGAAAGTCGACAAACATAGCATTGGTCAATGATGCAATTCATGAGAGAATTAATAAGGGAAGAGAAGATTCACATGCAAATATACTATCTTGGGCATCTTTTATGATTGTGAGCCCCCATTAAGTATTTTATGCCAAATTGTTGATGTTGGACAAAGAAGACAATGTAATGAATTATGTTTGCTTATATTTACATAGAAGTTATATTTTCATAGATCCCCCAACATGTGGTGCTTTCCAAATATCTTTGCTAACTAAAAATCTACACCAAGTAGAGATACTACTTGTGCATCCAAAAACCTTAAACCCAGTTTCATGTCATGAGAGTCCACTACAACCACCTATGGATTGAATAAGATTCTTCAAGTAAGTTGTCATCGGTGCATAAAGCAATAAAAATTGCTCCTAAATATGTTTGATCTTTTATTGTAAGGGAAATACGCGTTGTACAAACTTGTGATGGCAAAGTAACAAAAGCGACGGACTACATAATAAAAGTTGCTATCATAAGGGGCAATATAACGTGACGTTCCTTTGTATTAAGAGGTTTTGCATCCAAAAACAAAAAGCGCATGGCAACCTCTGCTTCCCTCCGCGAAGTGCCTATCTTTTACTTTAATGTATTTACTATTTACGCAAGAGTTAATAGTGTCCTCCTCTATGCCATTTTATTTTTATCTTTCATAAGCATCATGTGGTGGGGAAAGATCTAGACACATATATCCAGTTGGATATGAGTGATCATGAGTTATTATTGTTGACATCACCCCTGAGGTGAATAAGTTGGGAGGCAAAATTATAAGCCTCTGTCTTTCTATGTGTCTGGCTGAAACTTTTTGCTCCATATATATGTTGCGAGTGTTAGCAATCATAGAAGGCTAAATGATGGTTGAGTATGTCGACTTGCTAAAAAGCTCCGACATGAGACCTTTCCTAAAAACATGATGTAACACCCCGGATGTAACTTTCCCAATTTGTACTCCAACTCTTGCCATTTCCGGTGTTAAGTTATTTTATTTTCTCGGGTTCGGGTTTTTGTCCCCATGTGTTGTTGTCGTTGTCATGCATCTCATATCATGTCATCATGTGCATTGCATTTGTATACGTGTTCGTCTCATGCATTCGAGCATTTTCCCCGTTGTCCGTTTTGCATTCCGGCGCTTCGTTCTCCTCCGGTGGTCATTTCTATCTTTATTTCGTGTGTGGGGATTAAACATTTCCGGATTGGACCGAGACTTTCCAAGCGGCCTTGGTTTACTACCGGTAGACCGCCTGTCAACTTTCGTATCATTTGGACTTCGTTTGATACTCCAACGGTTAACCGAGGGACCGAAAAGGCCTCGTGTGTGTTGCATCCCAACACCCCTCCAATTTGGCCCAAAACCCACCAAACTCTGCTCCATGTCCTAGAGCGTTCGATCACGATCGCGTGGCCGAAAACAGCACCTTATTTGGACTCTCCTAGCTCCCTCTATGCCTATATATACACCCCCCATTCCAAAATCGCGGATCCTCTCCCCCCTAACCCTAAAAAATCCCAGATCCGCCGCCGCCGGACGTGTCCGGAGCGGGCCGGACAACGTCCGCCGCCCCCCGCGCCCAGTCAGACGCTGCCACGTGGCCGCGCGCCGCCGCTCACCGCGCCGGCCCGGGAGGCC
>NC_057797.1:309293001-309301013 GCF_018294505.1 Triticum aestivum | reverse complement strand
CCGGGCCCGGCGCCGCCAGCCGCCACCCTCACCGACCGGCCTCGCCTTCCCTCTTCTCCCCGCCGACCACCACGACGCCATCGCCGGCGACCTCGGCTCCGACGTGAACAGTGCCGCCGCCTCGGGCCGCGTGCCCCGAAACCTTAGATCTGATCCGGGGTAGTTTTTTTTTCACTAAGTCTCGGATATTTTTAGTTCATATGCCCATGTTAGAGGCCCCGTAACTTTGCATCCGTAGCTCTGATTCATGCATATAGCATATCAAAATGTTCATCTCAGAGAGTACATCATTTCATTCCATTGCATCATTTTCATTTGAGCTCATCTTGATGCACGAAATGCTGTTAGAAGAGGGCTACTTGAGATAATTGTCAGATCTGTTACTCCGTTTAGCACTTTTGTCATTTTTTGCCATGATTAATGTGTGCATGATATGCCCGTGAGTTCTTCATATGTTTTGTTAAGGGTTTTGTCATCTCTCCAGAGGTGCAACTCATGTATTTTTAGGATGTGTGTGGTGACTTGTGCAAGGTTACAAAGTGGTGCACTTGCTAATTCTGTTTTCAGGGACTTAGTGATTTCACTAAGTCCTGGGATTGTTTAGCTCATGATGCCATATGTTCTTGTTGTTTCCTAGTGATCCGTGCCTCTTTTGAGGATGATCAGTAAGGGAGTTTTGTTAACCTTGTAGTGCTTTATCCATCCATGTCTTTGTTTGCAATTATGGAGCACCCTAGCTTGAGTCAATCGAGCTCTACTTTTGCTTCGTTGCGAATCTGGGCAGATCGTCAACTTGTTTGCGATTTTGCCGATGTTATTGTAGTTGATTCGTGCATGCTATGTCATTGTTCTTGCCATGTCTAGCTTGTATTTTGTGCCTTCTTTATGGGTGTATGCTTGTCTTGCCATGACTTGCTCTGTAGTGAGTGCATCGAGCTCGTAAACATGCCTTCGTGAGTTATGTTTTAGCATGTCCCAGTTTTCACTAAGTCTGAAAACTGATTATGTTTTTGCTATGTTCGTGTGCTTGTTAGTATATTTTGTGATCCCTTTTGGCTCAAGGTCACTAAGGGACTTTTGTTAAGCTTGTTGAGTAGCTCCATGCCATTTCTTTCTTTGTCATATTCAGGTCCTGTAGCGTGTTGTTTTGTTGCTCCGAAGAGGGCTATATGATCTGAAATTCCAGACAAGTGTTAATTTAACTAAGTCTGAGATCTGTTTGTCATTTGCGTTTTTGCCATGCTTGATTGAACCTGTTAATGGATGATTTGGCCGTAGCTCAGTGCTAGACTTTTGTTAAGCATCTTGAATGCATCCCTGCCATGTATTTTGTGTTCATGTTTGGGTGCTGTAGCATGTTCATCTCATTGCATTTAGATGCCTACTTGCTGTAAATCGCAGACCGGTGTCATTTTTGAATCGCTTGCCATTTCCAAACCGTAACTCCGATTCTGACGTTCTTTATATCGTTTTCAAGCGATTTCATCTCATCTTTCCAGTGGCCACACTTGGTTTTCCATGTTGAGGCCAGGTTCATGCATTTTCCTGTCATATCTTGCATTTTGCATCCCGCATCGTATCCCGCATAGCATATCATCATTTCATCTTGTTGCTTGTTCTTGCACGTGGTTGATTGTATCCTTGTTGCTTGTTTGTCTTGTTTGGGTAGAGCCGGGAGACGAGTTCGCTAACGAGGAGCCCGTTGAGTTTGCTTTTGAGGATCCAGTCAACTCTGACAACTGTGCAGGCAAGATGATCATACCCTCGAAATCACTACTATCTTTGCTATGCTAGTTTGCTCGCTCTTTTGCTATGCCATTGCTACGATGCCTACCACTTGCTTGCAAGCCTCCCAAATTGCCATGTCAAACCTCTAACCCACCATTGTCCTAGCAAACCGTTGATTGGCTATGTTACCGCTTTGCTCAGCCCCTCTTATAGCGTTGCTAGTTGCAGGTGAAGATCGGAGGCCGTTCCTTGTTGGAACATCTTTTATTTACTTGTTGGGATATCATTATATTGCCATGTTATCTTAATGCATTTATATACTTGGTAAAGGTTGGAAGGCTCGGCCTCTCGCCTAGTGTTTTGTTCCACTCTTGCCGCCCTAGTTTCCGTCATATCGGTGTTATGTTCCCGGATTTTTGCGTTCCTTACGCGGTTGGGTTATAATGGGAACCCCTTGATAGTTCGCCTTGATTAAAGCTTTTCCAGCAATGCCCAACATTGGTCTTACCATTTGCCACCTAGCCATTTCTTTCCCTTGGGTTCTGCAGACTCAAGGGTCATCTTATTTTACACCCCCCCGGGCCAGTGCTCCTCTGAGTGTTGGTCCCACCGAGCGATGTCCGGGGCTACCAGGGGCAACTCTGGGCTGGCCTACCCGACGTCTGGCTCATCTGAGTGTGCCCTGAGAAAGAGATATGTGCAGCTCCTATCGGGATTTGTCGGCACATTCGGGCGGTGTTGCTGGACTTGTTTTAACCTGTCGAAGTGTCTTGAATTACCGAGATACCGAGTCTGATCGGAATGTCTTGGGAGGAGGTCAATTCCTTCATTGACCGTGAGAGCTTGTCATGGGCTAAGTTGGGACTCCCCTACAGGGATTGAACTTTCGAAAGTCGTGCCCGCGGTTATGGGCAGATGGGAATTTGTTAATGTCCGGTTGTAGATAACTTGAACCTTAATTTAATTAAAATGAATCAACTGAGTGTGTTACCGTGATGGCCTCTTCTCGGCAGAGTCCGGGAAGTGGACACGGTGTTGGAGTAATGTTTGCGTAGGTTGTTCTCTAGTTTCTCGCTCATGCTTTGCCTCCTCTTCTCGCTCTCCTTTGCGAATAAGTTAGCCACCATATTTGCTAGTCGCTTGCTGCAGCTCCACTCATATTTTACCTTACCATTCCTATGAGCTTAAATAGTCTTGATCACGAGGGTGCGAGATTGATGAGTCCCTGTGGCTCACAGATTACTATTACACCAGATGCAGGGCCTGATGATTCCGCTCCAGGAGACGCGTACGAGCTCAAGTGGGAGTTCGACGAAGACTCTCAACGTTACTATGTTTCCTTTCCCGATGATCAGTAGTGGTGCCCAGTTGGGGGTGATTGGGACCGTGTCGCATGTTGGGTTCTCTTTTATTTTGGCGCCATAGTCGGGCCATGAGTGTTTGGATGATGTAATGTTATTTATGTACTTGATTGATGTGGCGAGTGTAAGCCAACTATGTTATCTCCCTTTTTATTATCATATTACATGGGATGTTGTGAAGATTGCCTAACTTGCGACATATGCCTTCAATGCGATTATGTCTCTAAGTCGTGCCTCGACACGTGGGAGCTATATTCGCGTCGAGGGTGTTACAAGTTGGTAATCAGAGCCTTCCCCGACCTTAGGAGCCCCATTGCTTGATCATTTTTAGTGGCCGAGTGGTGTATAGAAAAATGTTTTGAGTCATTAGGAATTATATATCGGAGAGATTAGGAATTCTTTTTACTTCCCAGTCTCCTCATCGCTCTGGTAAGGCTTCCTGACGTAGAGTTTTGACTCTTCTCTTCTCAAATTTCACTAAAAAAATTTAGGATCACGCGGGTATCTTGGAATCGTTCCGATGGTTTTATGATGAGAACATTGTCTTGGTGCCTCCTGTCAGGGGTTTAGTGGAAGTGTCCCGGGGAGTTGAGCTCTGAGGTGTTGTCATCATAATTTTATCGTTGCAGTTCTGGAATACCTGAGTTTAGTACGCCAACATCGAAAATCTCTTTTATGCAGTTCGTTGGTGAGATAACCTCGACGCCACCCAGTACTGGGGCGGGAGTTCGGGAGTATCGCCATAACTTGCATAACGGATGCTTTTCGAAGGTTGAGGTAGATGGTTTCCGAAGGTTTCTTGGTTATGTGTTGAAGGATGGATACAGCTGGATGTAGGATTTGCTAGTTTGGATGAGATATTATGCTTCCGCTGTATCCCCAACACCTGATTGCATAACCGGAAAGGTTCGGGAGTTTCATAGGTGGGAATTCTAGTAGCTCTAGTTTTTCTTCCACAGATATTGGTTTGAGATTGGGATTTCTTACCGATTATTCGTTCTTGATCCGTACCTTGTTGATTTATTTCTCTACCTTAATTCTAGGTGGCTTCTCAATTTATGGATATGTGACCATTTCAAGAGAAATGCATTCGTTCATTTTGTTTGGATGTAAAGACTATATGTTGCAATTTTCATTCCGTTGGATTCAGCTTCAATAATTTTTTGTCAATGTGCTAATGGTGGTCAACCTCTTCAGGATGGCTCCTCCAACGCGCACGACTCCGAATCCTGATCCACCACCACCTCCACCTCCTCCGGAGGCATGGCAAGCTGTGATGGCCGCAACCAATGCAAACACACAGTTGATCATGCAAATTCTCCAAGAGCGCAATCAAGGCAGTCAAGGGAATCAAGGCAGCAATTAGAGTCACTTTGCTACACTCAACCAGTTCCTTGCTAACGGGCCAAAGACTTTCAGCAATTGTGTTGAGGCAACCGATGCTGACGATTGGCTTGTGGATCTGTGCAAGCATTTCGAGTGCAGTAACGTCAAGCCTGAGGACTTTGTTAAGTTCACTTCCTTCCAACTCAAAGATCAAGCTGCAGAATGGTTCCAGTAGTACAAGGACTCTAGAGGTGGACGTGTTATCACTTGGGATGATTTCCGTCGAGATTTCCGAGCTCATCATATTCCGCAGAGCATGGTTGAAAGCAAGCGTGAGGAATTCTGCAATCTGAAGCAAGGCTCTTTGTCTGTCTATGACTACAACAAGTTGTTTCAGAAGCTCGCCCGCTTTGCCAAGCAGGACGTCCCTAATGAGAAGAGCATGATATATCAGTTCAGGGGTGGTCTCAGAGAAGAAATTCAGCTCGCTCTTGTCCTCTTTGAGCCCTTGAGATACGATGAGTTCTACAACATGGCACTGAAGCAAGAGGCTGCTCAGTTGAGATGTGATGCTTCCGAGAAGCGAGTCAGAGATGTTACTCCTTCTTCCTCTACTCAAGTGGCCAAGCAGCAGAAGTTTTGGCTTCCTCCTCCTCCGTTCCGCCTGCCGTATCAGCAGAAGAGCAAAGGTGGCAGTGGTTCTTCCCACCCACCCAACCCTGGCTTTCAGAACAAGACTTCGTCTCAAGCTCCAAGATCGAGTGCTCCGTATCACCGTCCGCTTTCAGAGGTCACATGCAACAAGTGCCAACAGAAGGGTCACTATGCCAACAAGTGTTTCAACTAGAGGCGTCTTCCTCCTCCTCCTCCTGTCAGATTGCCAAGTACGTTTGGTCTCCGGAGTGTGATATTGCTTTCAACACTTTGAAAGAGAAATTGATCACTGCTCCAGTTCTGACTCCGCCTGATGAATCCAAGCCGTACGAGGTCTTTTGTGATGCCTCTCTCCAAGGTCTTGGCGCAGTATTGATGCAAGAGAAGAAAGTTGTTGCTTATACTTCTCGCCGGTTAAAGCCTAATGAGAAGAACTACCCCACTCATGATCTCGAGTTGGCGGCAGTTGTGCATCCTCTTTTGACTTGGAGACATCTTCTATTGGGAAGAAAAGTGGACATTTTCACTGATCACAAGAGTCTCAAGTACATCTTCACTCAGCCTAATCTCAACCTCAGGCAAACTCGATGGGTCGAAATGATTCAAGAGTATAATCCGAGTATTGAGTATACTCCAGGCAAGGCCAATGTGATTGCTGGCGCTTTGAGCAGAAAGGCCTACTGCAACAGTCTGATTCTTAAGCCTTGTCAACCCGAGCTTTGTGAAGCCTTCCGCAAACTTAACCTGCAAATTGTTCCTCAAGGTTTCCTCGCCAACCTTCAAGTCTCTCCTACTTTGGAAGACCAGATTCACCAAGCCCAGCTTCTTGATGCTATGGTGAAAAAGGTGAAGATTGGGATTGCCAAGAGCCAGTCCAAGTACAAGTGCTACCGCCTTGATGACAAGGACACTCTCTTCTTCGAGGATCGAATTGTGGTACCCAAAGGTGAACTTAGTAAAGTGATCATGAACGAGGCTCACAATTCTCTCCTCTCCATCCACCCTGGGAGCACGACGATGTATCAGGACCTTAAGCAAGCTTATTGGTGGACTCGAATGAAGCGCGAGATCGCTCAATTCATGAATGAATGTGATGTCTGCAGAAGAGTGAAGGCAGAACACCAAAGGCCAGCTGGTCTCCTCCAACCTCTTGCCATTCCAGAATGGAAGTTTGACCACATTGAAATGGACTTCGTGACTGGGTTTCCAAAGTCCAAGCGTGGCAATGATGCTATATTCGTTGTCATAGATAAACTCACCAAAGTGGCTCACTTTCTGCCTATCAAAGAGTCGATCACTGCAGCTCAATTGGCGGAACTCTATACCTCTCGAATTGTCTCTCTGCATGGTATTCCTCAAGTGATCTCTTTAGACCGTGGCAGCATCTTTACCTCGAAGTTTTGGGATTCTTTTCAGAAGGCCATGGGCACAAACATCCGTTTCAGCACAGCTTTCCATCCTCAAACTAGCGGTCAAGTCGAGCGTGTCAACCAGATTCTTGAAGATATGCTCAGGGCTTGTGTGATCTCCTTCGGCATGAAGTGGGAGGATTGTCTTCCTTATGCTGAATTCTCCTACAACAACAGTTTTCAAGCAAGTTCAGGCAAGGCCCCATTTGAAATTCTGTATGGCAGGAAGTGTTGTACCCCTCTCAACTGGTCTGAAACCGGTGAACGTCAGCTTTTGGGTAATGACTTAATCACAGAAGCAGAAGAATTGTGCAAAGTCATTCGAGATAACCTCAAAGCAGCCCAATCCCGCCAGAAGAGCTACTATGATAGTAAGCACCGTGATTTGGCTTTCGAGATCGGAGATCATGTTTACCTCCGCGTCTCTCCTATGAAAGGTACTCGTCGCTTCGGTATCAAAGGGAAGCTTGCCCCTAGATACGTGGGACCTTTCAAGATTGTCAGCAAGAGAGGCGACCTCGCCTATCAACTCGAGCTTCCTTCAAACTTTGCAAATGTTCATGACGTGTTCCATGTCTCTCATCTTCGAAAGTGCTTCAAGACTCCGGACCGCACCGTCAACTTCGAGGACACTGAGCTCCAAGAAGATCTCTCTTATGGTGAGAACCCAGTTGCTATTCTTGAAGAGACTGAACGCAAGACTCGCAACAAGTCAATCAAATTTCTCAAAGTCAAGTGGTCACACCATTCCGACCGTGAAGCTACCTGGGAACGCAAGGATCACCTCCGTTCTGAGTACCCGACGTTCTTTCGGTCCTAGATCTCGGGACTAGATCCTTTCGTAGTGGTGGAGTGTTGTAACACCCCGGATGTAACTTTCCCAATTTGTACTCCAACTCTTGCCATTTCCGGCGTTAAGTTATTTTATTTTCTCGGGTTCGGGTTTTTGTCCCCGTGTGTTGTTGTCGTTGTCAAGCATCTCATATCATGTCATCATGTGCATTGCATTTGCATACGTGTTCGTCTCATGCATTCGAGCATTTTCCCCGGTGTCCGTTTTGCATTCCGGCGCTTCGTTCTCCTCCGGTGGTCATTTCTATCTTTCTTTCGTGTGTGGGGATTAAACATTTCTAGATTGGACCGAGACTTGCCAAGCGGCCTTGGTTTACTACCGATAGACCGCCTGTCAAGTTTCGTATCATTTGGACTTCGTTTGATACTCCAACGGTTAACCGAGGGATCGAAAAGGCCTCGTGTGTGTTGCAGCCCAATACCCCTCCAATTTGGCCCAAAACCCACCAAACTCTGCTCCATGTACTAGAGCGTTCGATCACGATCGCGTGGCCGAAAGCCGCACCTCATTTGGACTCTCCTAGCTCCCTCTATGCCTATATATACACCCCCCCCCATTCCAAATTCGCGGATCCTCTCCCCCCTAACCCTAAAAAATCTCAGATCCGCCGCCGCCGGACGTGTCCGGAGCGGGCCGGACAACGTCCGCCGCCCCCCGCGCCCAGTCAGACGCTGCCACGTG
>NC_057797.1:309284116-309292428 GCF_018294505.1 Triticum aestivum | reverse complement strand
TCCGCCCGGTGACCTCTGCCGCCCGCCGCCCGGAGCTGCCCGCCGCCTCCGCCCGGCGCCCCACGCCGCCACCGCGCCGCTCCGCCGACCGGAGCCAGGCCCGGCGCCGCCAGCCGCCGCCCCCACCGACCGGCCTCGCCTCCCCTCTTCTCCCCGCCGACCACCACGACGCCATCGCCGGCGACCTCGATTCCGACGTGAACAGTGCCGCCGCCGCCTCGGGCGGCGTGCCCCGAAACCCTAGATCTGACCCGGGGTAGTTTTTTTTCACTAAGTCCCGGGTATTTTTAGTTCATATGCCCATGTTTGATGCCCCATAACTTTGCATACGTAGCTCCGATTCATGCATATAGCATATCAAAATGTTCAACTCAGAGAGTACATCATTTCATTCCATTGCATCATTTTCATTTGAGCTCATCTTGATGCCCGAAATGCTGTTAGAAGAGGGCTACTTGAGATAATTGTCAGATCTGTTACTCCGTTTAGCACTTTTGTCATTTTTTGCCATGATTAATGTGTGCATGATATGCCCGTGAGTTCTTCATATGTTTTGTTAAGGGTTTTGTCATCTCTCCAGAGGTGCAACCCATGTATTTTTAGGATGTGTGTGGTGACTTGTGCAAGCTTGCAAAGTGGTGCACTTGCTAATTCTGTTTTCAGGGACTTAGTGATTTCACTAAGTCCTGGGATTGTTTAGCTCATGATGCCATATGTTCTTGTTGTTTCCTAGTGATCCGTGCCCCTTTTGAGGATGATCAGTAAGGGAGTTTTGTTAACCTTGTAGTGCTCTATCCATCCATGTATTTGTTTGCAATTATGGAGCATCCTAGCTTGAGTAAATCGAGCTCTACTTTTGCTTCGTTGCGAATCTGGGCAGATCGTCAACTTGTTTGCGATTTTGCCGATGTTATTTTAGTTGATCCGTGCATGCTATGCCATTGTTTTTGCCATGTCTAGCTTATATTTTGTGCCTTCCTTATGGGTGTATGCTTGTCTTGCCATGACTTGCTCTGTAGTGAGTGCATCGAGCTCGTAAACATGCCTTCGTGAGTTATGTTTCAGCATGTCCCAGTTTTCACTAAGTCTGAAAATTGATTATGTTTTTGCTATGTTCGTGTGCTTGTTAGTATATTTTGTGATACCTTTTGGCTCAAGGTCACTAAGGGACTTTTGTTAAGCTTGTTGAGTAGCTCCATGCCATTTCTTTCTTTGTCATGTTCAGGTCCAGTAGCATGTTGTTTTGTTGCTCCGAAGAGGGCTATATGATCTGAAATTCCAGACAGGTGTTAATTTCACTAAGTCTGAGATCTGTTTGTCATTTGCGTTTTTGCCATGCTTGTTCGAACCTGTTAATGGACGATTTGGCCGTAGCTCAGTGCTAGACTTTTGTTAAGCATCTTGAATGCATCCCTGCCATGTATTTTGTTGTCATGTTTGGGTGATGTAGCATGTTCATCTCATTGCATTTAGATGCCTACTTGCTGTAAATCGCAGACCGGTGTCATTTTTGAATCGCTTGCCATTTCCAAACAGTAACTCCGATTCCGGCGTTCTTTATATCGTTTTCAAGCGATTTCATCTCATCTTTCCAGTGGCACACTTGGTTTTCCAAGTTGAGGCCAGGTTCATGCATTTTCCTGTCATATCTTGCATTTTGCATCCCGCATCGCATCCCGCATAGCATATCATCATTTCATCTTGTTGCTTGTTCTTGCACGTGGTTGATTGTATCCTTGTTGCTTGTTTGTCTTGTTTGAGTAGAGCCGGGAGACGAGTTCGCTAACGAGGAGCCCGTTGAGTTTGCTTTTGAGGATCCAGTCAACTCTGACAACTGTGCAGGCAAGATGATCATACCCTCGAAATCACTACTATCTTTGCTATGCTAGTTTGCTCGCTCTTTTGCTATGCCATTGCTACGATGCCTACCACTTGATTGCAAGCCTCCCAAATTGCCATGTCAAACCTCTAACCCACCATTGTCCTACCAAACCGTTGATTGGCTATGTTATCGCTTTGCTCAGCCCCTCTTATAGCGTTGCTAGTTGCAGGTGAAGATCGGAGGTCGTTCCTTGTTGGAACATCTTTTATTTACTTGTTGGGATATCATTATATTGTCATGTTATATTAATGCATCTATATACTTGGTAAAGGGTGGAAGGCTCGGCCTCTCGCCTAGTGTTTTGTTCCACTCTTGCCGCCCTAGTTTCCGTCATATCGGTGTTATGTTCCCGGATTTTTGCGTTCCTTACGCGGTTGGGTTATAATGGAAACCCCTTGATAGTTCGCCTTGATTAAAGCTTTTCCAGCAATGCCCAACATTGGTCTTACCATTTGCCACCTAGCCATTTCTTTCCCTTGGGTTCTGCAGACTCAAGGGTCATCTTATTTTACCCCCCCCCCCCGGGCCAGTGCTCCTCTGAGTGTTGGTCCCACCGAGTGGTGTCCGGGGCTACCAGGGGCAACTCTGGGCTGGCCTACCCGATGTCTGGCTCATCTGAGTGTGCCCTAAGAAATAGATATGTGCAGCTCCTATCGGGATTTGTCGGCACATTCGGGCGGTGTTGCTGGACTTGTTTTAACCTGTCGAAGTGTCTTTAATTACCGAGATACCGAGTCTGATCGGAACGTCTTGGGAGGAGGTCTATTCCTTCGTTGACCGTGAGAGCTTGTCATGGGCTAAGTTGGGACTCCCCTGCAGGGATTGAACTTTCGAAAGCCGTGCCCGCGGTTATGGGAAGATGGGAATTTGTTAATGTCCGGTTGTAGTTAACTTGAACCTTAATTTAATTAAAATGAATCAACTGAGTGTGTTACCGTGATGGCCTCTTCTCGGCAGAGTCCGGGAAGTGGACACGGTGTTGGAGTAATGTTTGTGCAGGTTGTTCTCTAGTTTCTCGCTCGTGCTTTGTCTCCTCTTCTCGCTCTCCTTTGTGAATAAGTTAGCCACCATATTTGCTAGTCGCTTGCTGCAGCTCCACTCATATTTTACCTTACCATTCCTATGAGCTTAAATAGTCTTGATCGCGAGGGTGCGAGATTGCTGAGTCCCTGTGGCTCACAGATTACTATTACACCAGATGCAGGGCCTGATGATTCCGCTCCAGGAGACGCGTACGAGCTCAAGTGGGAGTTCGACGAAGACTCTCAATGTTACTATGTTTCCTTTCTCGATGATCAGTAGTGGTGCCCAGTTGGGGGTGATTGGGACCGTGTCGCATGTTGGGTTCTCTTTTATTTTGGCGCCGTAGTCGGGCCATGAGTGTTTGGATGATGTAATGTTATTTATGTACTTGATTGACGTGGCGAGTGTAAGCCAACTATGTTATCTCCCTTTTTATTATCATATTACATGGGATGTTGTGAAGATTGCCTAACTTGCGACATATGCCTTCAATGCGATTATGTCTCTAAGTCGTGCCTCGACACGTGGGAGCTATAGTCGCGTCGAGGGTGTTACAAGTTGGTAATCAGAGCCTTCCCCGACCTTAGGAGCCCCATTGCTTGATCGTTTTTAGCGGCCGAGTGGTGTCTAGAAAAATGTTTTGAGTCATTAGGAATTATATATCGGAGAGATTAGGAATTCTTTTTACTTCCCAGTCTCCTCATTGCTTTGGTAAGGCTTCCTGACGTAGAGTTTTGACTCTTCTCTTCTCAAATTTCACTAAAAAAAATTTAGGATCACGCGGGTATCTTGGAATCGTTCCGATGGTTTTATGATGAGAACATTGTCTAGGTGCCTCCTGTCAGGGGTTTAGTGGAAGTGTCCCGGGGAGTTGAGCTCTGAGGTGTTGTCATCATAATTTTATCGTTGCAGTTCTGGAATACCTGAGTTTGGTACGCCGACATCGAAAATCTCTTTTATGCAGTTCGTTGGTGAGATAACCTCGACGCCACCCAGCACTGGGGCGGGAGTTCGGGAGTATCACCATAACTTGCATAACGGATGCTTTTCGAAGGTTGAGGTAGATGGTTTACGAAGGTTTCTTGGTTATGTGTTGAAGGATGGATACAGCTGGATGTAGGATTTGCTAGTTTGGGTGAGATATAATGCTTCCCCTCTATCCCCAACACCTGATTGCATAACCGGAAAGGTTCGGGAGTTTCATAGGTGGGAATTCTAGTAGCTCTAGTTTTTCTTCCACGGATATTGGTTTGAGATTGGGATTTCTTACCGATTATTCGTTCTTGATCCGTACCTTGTTGATTTATTTCTCTATCTTAATTCTACGTGGCTTCTCAATTTATGGATATGTGACCATTTCAAGATAAATGCATTCGTTCATTTTGTTCGGATGTAAAGACTATATGTTGCAATTTTCATTCCGTTGGATTCAGCTTCAATAATTTTCTGTCAATGTGCTAATGGTGGTCAACCTCTTCAGGATGGCTCCTCCAACGCGCACGACTCTGAATCCTGATCCACCACCACCTCCACCTCCTCCGGAGGCATGGCAAGCTGTGATGGCCGCAACCAATGCAAACACACAGTTGATCATGCAAATTCTCCAAGAGCGCAATCAAGGCAGTCAAGGGAATCAAGGCAGCAATCAGAGTCACTTTGCTACACTCAACCAGTTCCTTGCTAACGGGCCAAAGACTTTCAGCAATTGTGTTGAGGCAACCGATGCTGACGATTGGCTTGTGGATTTGTGCAAGCATTTCGAGTGCAGTAACGTCGGGCCTGAGGACTTTGTTAAGTTCGCTTCCTTCCAACTCAAAGATCAAGCTGCAGAATGGTTCCAGCAGTACAAGGACTCCAGAGGTGGATGTGTTATCACTTGGGATGATTTCCGTCGAGATTTCCGAACTCATCATATTCCGCAGAGCGTGGTTGAAAGCAAGCGTGAGGAATTCCGCAATCTGAAGCAAGGCTCTTTGTCTGTCTATGACTACAACAAGTTGTTTCAGAAGCTCGCCCGCTTTGCCAAGCAGGACATCCCTAATGAGAAGAGCATGATATATCAGTTCAGGGGTGGTCTCAGAGAAGAAATTCAGCTCGCTCTTGTCCTCTTTGAGCCCTTGAGATACGATGAGTTCTACAACATGGCACTGAAGCAAGAGGCTGCTCAGTTGAGATGTGATGCTTCCAGAAGCGAGTCAGAGATGTTACTCCTTCTTCCTCTACTCAAGTGGCCAAGCAGCAGAAGTTTTGGCTTCCTCCTCCTCCCTTTCGTAAGCCGTATCAGCAGAAGAGCAAAGGTGGCAGTGGTTCTTCCCACCCACCCAACCCTGGCTTTCAGAAAAAGACTTCGTCTCAAGCTCCAAGATCGAGTGCTCTATATCACCGTCCGCTTTCAGAGGTCACGTGCAACAAGTGCCAACAGAAGCGTCACTATGCCAACAAGTGTTTCAACCAGAGGCGTCTTCCTCCTCCTCCTCCTGTCAGATCGTCAAGTACGTTTGGTCTCCGGAGTGTGATATTGCTTTCAACACTCCGAAAGAGAAATTGATCACTGCTCCAGTTCTGACTCCGCCTGATGAATCCAAGCCGTACGAGGTCTTTTGTGATGCCTCTCTCCAAGGTCTTGGCACAGTATTGATGCAAGAGAAGAAAGTTGTTGCTTATAATTCTCGCCAGTTAAATCCTAATGAGAAGAACTACCCCACTCATGATCTCGAGTTGGCGGCAGTGTGCATGCTCTTTTGACTTGGAGACATCTTCTATTGGGAAGAAAAGTGGACATTTTCACTGATCACAAGAGTCTCAAGTACATCTTCACTCGGCCTAATCTCAACCTCAGGCAAACTCGATGGGTCGAAATGATTCAAGAGTATAATCCGAGTATTGAGTATACTCCAGGCAAGGCCAATGTGATTGTTGACGCTTTGAGCAGAAAGGCCTACTTCAACAGTCTGATTCTTAAGCCTTATCAACCCGAGCTTTGTGAAGCCTTCCACAAACTTAACCTGCAAATTGTTCCTCAAGGTTTCCTCGCCAACCTTCAAGTCTCTCCTACTTTGGAAGACCAGATTCACCAAGGCCAACTTCTTGATGCTATGGTGAAAAAGGTGAAGATTGGGATTGCCAAGAGCCAGTCCGAGTACAAGTGCTACCGCCTTGTTGACAAGGACACTCTCTTCTTCGAGGATCGAATTGTGGTACCCAAAGGTGAACTTCGTAAAGTGATCATGAATGAGGCTCACAATTCTCTCCTCTCCATCCACCCTGGGAGCACAAAGATGTATCAGGACCTTAAGCAAGCTTATTGGTGGACTCGAATGAAGCGCGAGATCGCTCAATTCGTGAATGAATGTGATGTCTGCAGAAGAGTGAAGGCAGAACACCAAAGGCCCACTGGTCTCCTCCAACCTCTTGCCATTCCAGAATGGAATTTGACCACATTGAAATGGACTTCGTGACTGGGTTTCCGAAGTCCAAGCGTGGCAATGATGATATATTCGTTGTCATAGATAAACTCACCAAAGTGGCTCACTTTCTGCCTATCAAAGAGTCGATCACTGCAGCTCAATTGGCGGAACTCTATAACTCTCGAATTGTCTCTCTGCACGGTATTCCGATCTCTTCAGACCGTGGCAGCATCTTTACCTCGAAGTTTTGGGATTCTTTTCAGAAGGCCATGGGCACAAACATCCGTTTCAGCACAGCTTTCCATCCTCAAACTAGCGGTCAAGTCGAGCGTGTCAACCAGATTCTTGAAGATATGCTCAGGGCTTGTGTGATCTCCTTCGGCATGAAGTGGGAGGATTGTCTTCCTTATGCTGAATTCTCCTACAACAACAGTTTTCAAGCAAGTTCGGGCAAGGCCCCATTTGAAATTCTGTATGGCAGGAAGTGCCGTACCCCTCTCAACTGGTCTGAAACCGGTGAACGTCAGCTTTTGGGTAATGACTTAATCACAGAAGCAGAAGAATTGTGCAAAGTCATTCGAGATAACCTCAAAGCAGCCCAATCCCGCCAGAAGAGCTACTATGATAGTAAGCACCATGATTTGGCTTTCGAGATCGGAGATCATGTTTACCTCCGCGTCTCTCCTATGAAAGGTACTCGTTGCTTCGGTATCAAAGGGAAGCTTGCCCCTAGATACGTGGGACCTTTCAAGATTGTCAGCAAGAGAGGCAATCTCGCCTATCAACTCGAGCTTCCTTCAAACTTTGCAAATGTTCATGACGTGTTCCATGTCTCTCATCTTCGAAAGTGCTTCAAGACTCCGGACCGCACCGTCAACTTCGAGGACATTGAGCTCCAAGAAGATCTCTCTTATAGTGAGCACCCAGTTGCTATTCTTGAAGAGACTAAACGCAAGACTCGCAACAAGTCAATCAAATTTCTCAAAGTCAAGTGGTCACACCATTCCGACCGTGAAGCTACCTGGGAACGCGAGGATCACCTCCGTTCTGAGTACCCGGTGTTCTTTCAGTCCTAGATCTCGGGACGAGATCCTTTCGTAGTGGTGGAGTGTTGTAACACCCCGGATGTAACTTTCCTAATTTGTACTCCAACTCTTGCCATTTCCGGCGTTAAGTTATTTTATTTTCTCGGGTTCGGGTTTTTGTCCCTGTGTGTTGTTGTCGTTGTCATGCATCTCATATCATGTCATCATGTGCATTGCATTTGCATACATGTTCGTCTCATGCATTCGAGCATTTTCCCCGTTGTCCGTTTTGCATTCCGGCGCTTCGTTCTCCTCCCGTGGTCATTTCTATCTTTCTTTGTGTGTGTTGATTAAACATTTCCGGATTGGACCGAGACTTGCCAAGCGGCCTTGGTTTACTACCGGTAGACCGCCTGTCAAGTTTCATATCATTTGGACTTCGTTTGATACTCCAACGGTTAACCGAGGGACCGAAAAGGCCTCGTGTGTGTTGCAGCCCAACACCCCTCCAATTTGGCCCAAAACCCACCAAACTCTGCTCCATGTCCTAGAGCGTTAGACCACGATCGCGTGGCCGAAAACCGCACCTCATTTTGACTCTCCTAGCTCCCTCTATGCCTATATATACACCCCCCATTCCAAATTCGCGGATCCTCTCCCCCCTAACCCTAAAAAATCCCAGATCCGCCGCCGCCGGACGTGTCCAGAGCGGGCCGGACAACGTCCGCCGCCCCCCGCGCCCAGTCAGACGCTGCCACGTGGCCGCGCGCCGCCGCTCACCGCGCCGGCCCGGGAGGCCCGCAGCCGGCCCCCGAGGCCCGTAGCCGCCGCCGCCCGGGTCGTCCTCCATCGCCCGCACCGCCCTTCTTCTCCGCGGCCGACGCCGCCTCTACTCGCCGCCGACCTCCGCCCGGCGACCTCCGCCGCCCACCGCCCGGAGCAGCCCGCCGCCTCCGCCCGGCGCCCCGCGCCGCC
>NC_057797.1:309281407-309283719 GCF_018294505.1 Triticum aestivum | reverse complement strand
CGCGCCGCTCCGCCGACCGGAGCTGGGCCCGGCGCCGCCAGCCGCCGCCCCCACCGACCGGCCTCGCCTCCCCTCTTCTCCCCGCCGACCATCACGACGCCATCGCCGGCGACCTCGTCTCCGACGTGAACAGTGCCGCTGCCTCCTCGGGGCGCGTGCCCCGAAACCCTAGATCTGATCCGGGGTAGTTTTTTTTCACTAAGTCCCGGATATTTTTAGTTCATATGCCCATGTTCGAGGCCCCGTAACTTTGCATATGTAGCTCCGATTCATGCATATAGCATATCAAAATGTTCATCTCAGAGAGTACATCATTTCATTCCATTGCATCATTTCCATTTGAGCTCATCTTGATGCCCGAAATGCTGTTAGAAGAGGGCTACTTGAGATAATTGTCAGATCTGTTACTCCGTTTTGCACTTTTGTCATTTTTTGCCATGATTAATGTGTGCATGATATGCCCGTGAGTTCTTCATATGTTTTGTTAAGGGTTTTGTCATCTCTCCAGAGGTGCAACCCATGTATTTTTAGGATGTGTGTGGTGACTTGTGCAAGCTTACAAAGTGGTGCACTTGCTAATTTTGTTTTCAGGGACTTAGTGATTTCACTAAGTCCTGGGATTGTTTAGCTCATGATGCCATATGTTCTTGTTCTTTCCTAGTGATCCGTGCCTATTTTGAGGATGATCAGTAAGGGAGTTTTGTTAACCTTGTAGTGCTCTATCCATCCATGTCTTTGTTTGCAATTATGGAGCACCCTAACTTGAGTCAATCGAGCTCTACTTTTGCTTCGTTGCGAATCTGGGCAGATCGTCAACTTGTTTGCGATTTTGCCGATGTTATTGTAGTTGATCCGTGCATGCTATGCCATTGTTCTTGCCATGTCTAGCTTGTATTTTGTGCCTTCTTTATGGGTGTATGCTTGTCTTGCCATGACTTGCTCTGTAGTGAGTGCATCGAGCTCGTAAACATGCCTTCGTGAGTTATGTTTCAGCATGTCCCAGTTTTCACTAAGTCTGAAAACTGATTATGTTTTTGCTATGTTCGTGTGCTTGTTAGTATATTTTGTGATCCCTTTTGGCTCAAGGTCACTAAGGGACTTTTGTTAAGCTTGTTGAGTAGCTCCATGCCATGTCTTTCTTTGTCATGTTCAGGTCCTGTAGCATGTTGTTTTGTTGATCCGGAGAGGGCTATATGATCTGAAATTCCAGACAAGTGTTAATTCACTAAGTCTGAGATCTGTTTGTCATTTGCGTTTTTGCCATGCTTGTTTAAACCTGTTAATGGATGATTTGGCCGTAGCTCAGTGCTAGACTTTTGTTAAGAATCTTGAATGCATCCCTACCATGTATTTTGTTGTCATGTTTGGGTGCTGTAGCATGTTCATCTCATTGCATTTAGATGCCTACTTGCTGTAAATCGTAGACCGGTGTCATTTTTGAATCGCTTGCCATTTCCAAACTGTAACTCCGATTCCGGCGTTCTTTATATCGTTTTCAAGCGATTTCATCTAATCTTTCCAGTGGCACACTTGGTTTTCCAAGTTGAGGCCAGGTTCATGCATTTTCCTGTCATATCTTGCATTTTGCATCCCGCATCGCATCCAGCATAGCATATCATCATTTCATCTTGTTGCTTGTTCTTGCACGTGGTTGATTGTATCCTTATTGCTTGTTTGTCTTGTTTGGGTAGAGCCGGGAGACGAGTTCGCTAACGAGGAGCCCGTTGAGTTTGCTTTTGAGGATCCAGTCAACTCTGACAACTGTGCAGGCAAGATGATCATACCCTCGAAATCACTACTATCTTTGATATGCTAGTTTGCTCACTCTTTTGCTATGCCATTGCTACGATGCCTACCACTTGCTTTCAAGCCTCCCAAATTGCCATGTCAAACCTCTAACCCACCATTGTCCTAGCAAACCGTTGATTGGCTATGTTACCGCTTTGCTTAGCTCCTCTTATAGCGTTGCTAGTTGCAGGTGAAGATCGGAGGCCGTTCCTTGTTGGAACATCTTTTATTTACTTGTTGGGATATCATTATATTGCCATGTTATCTTAATGCATCTATATACTTGGTAAAGGGTGGAAGGCTCGGCCTCTCGCCTAGTGTTTTGTTCCACTCTTGCCGCCCTAGTTTCCGTCATATCGGTGTTATGCTCCCAAATTTTTGCGTTCCTTACGTGGTTGGGTTATAATGGGAACCCCTTGATAGTTCACCTTGATTAAAGCTTTTCCAGCAATGCCCAACATTTGTCTTACCATTTGCCACCTAGCCATTTCTTTCCCTTGGGTTCTGCAGACTCAAGGGTCATC